>NC_134478.1:49999934-50005120 GCF_964194025.1 Convolutriloba macropyga
GACATTTTTTGGGCAAAAGATGATATGTATCTGATCTTTTGCCGAGATCTCATTTAGCAATAACTTAGTAATAATTTGGTTTTTCAATAGCAAGTAATGATAAACTTTAATAAGATAATCTTAATTGGAATCTTCCGGAGAAAACAGGCAAAAGTTTTGCAACTCTATTGATATTTTGATTGACGTGCTCCTGTGAAAAGATTAACTTAATCAATACATTTCAATTATCGTTTCTCTTGGTATCTGAAAGTTTTCTAAAGACATCAACTCAATATTGTAAAATCAGTGCTTTGTCAGTTCATATCGAGAATTTAAATTTTTTAGTCATCGTTCGTAATCAAAACTTCATAGAAAAAAATTGAAATAATGCCTAGTTTTTCAGAACTACTTCTTAATCAACCACTGAGCATCAGTTTACCGTTAACACAGATATCTGAAATACATTGCAGGCCGGCGCTGCAATGTATGAATTGAAATTTTATAGAACACAGATTTCGTTAAATAAAACGTCAGTTATCCCCTAAAAAAATTTTGGCTATAACCATTTTGAAATCTTGGATTTTGTGCACCCTTAAACTTTTAACTTAATCCCAAATGTCAAACCCTTTCCGAAAAAACGTTTAATCATGATCTTTTATTTTGATTAAACTGTTGCTGCTTCGCTTGTTTGTATTATTTAGCAGTGATTGACTAGTGATTGAGAATTTGGTAATTTTTAAGCCTATAAATTATTTTTAGTGGATTTTTAATGCGATTAAGATTTATATTACAGATCAGTAACAAATGTCATAAATTTGTCTCTGATACTTTAAGTTTCCGATCTTGTGTTATTTTCCCTGTAACTGAGTAACGGCCATTTATTTGATTGAATCAAACTAAATGAAAACTTCAAGTTTCACTTTTTTTACAAACCCTTATTAAAAACAGTTTCTTTGAAAATGTAGAAACTGAGCTGAAACTATGATTGGCTTGATTTAAAGTTCTTGCATTCAAAAGCAATTATAGAAAACTTCCATACTGTGGATGTAAACAAAAAATAAGATAATTTAACGAAAATTTATAGCCTTACTGATTTTACACAGAAAGCAAAATTGACACTTCTGAAATTTTTCGCAGATTGCTCAAGTTTTACTAGTTATTTTAAAAATATTGACTTTGACTCAACTTTTCTGGGTTGATGGAAACATTGTAAGTTATAAAAGTATAAGAGCCATAATTTCGATATCAAAAGACAAGGCCAACATTAACAGTTTGACTTTTTCTGATTTTAAACCAGGTTTCGTGGTTTTGTATAACACTCTTGGACTTGGTCTATTTGGTTTTTTGAACTTTGCTGATGGCAAAAAAATCTTTAATGTGCTGACTCTGAGAAATCAGATTAAGTTTACATTGTTTTCCATGCTTATTTTCGAAAACAAATTTTCCTTCTTTCCACAACAGTGAGCATCCATGTTTTTCCAAAATATTTATCAACTAGGTCTGATCTTAAGATCTCGGAATTTTCTTCTAATGTGGCTGTCTAAAAAGTTTTTTTAAATAGGCGTGAAAGGGATTATTTTTGAAGCGGTTCTGGTCATATACCAGTTTTGTGAAATGATGTTGCTTACTAATTCGAATGAACCTACTCTTCTCTAATTCGAATAACCTATGAGCATTGACAGAAGAAAAAATGAATCAGGCTGCAAAAATAATTTTTGTGGCAAACAAAAATTGGTTATGAAATGCAAATAAAGAAGCGCACTGAGATCTAGTATTCAAATAGTGCTTTTGAGTAGATAAAACTCGAAAACAACTGTTCTTATCAACCTAGATCTTATTATGTTATACAAACTGAGGAATTAATTCCCACGCGCCTTCTACTGTAAATGAAAGAAAGTTAATTTGACATAACCAACTAGAGTTGGACTCAACTGGAATGAACTTGCAAGAAACTTGAAAGGTAATCAATCAATTTGCAAGTTCTTACTAGTTAACCATTTACTGTCAACCATTTAACCATTTACAATCAACTTGCAAGTTCTTACGACAGCTTTACTTTTTCTGTTTTTAACCCAGGTTTCGTGTTTTTTATAACTTTTTCTTGGACTTTTTATAGCTTTTTCTTGGACTCTTTCTACAATTTAACTATCTTTTGCAAGTTCTTACAAGTTAAACATTCGGTCTCAACCCGGGCTCCCTTTAAGTGTGATAGATCATATCTTGCAAATGCGCGTAACGGTTCATTGTGCGAGGACTACCAGAGTCGAAATATAGACTCAATGTGATGCAACGTAATGTGTATGCGATCAGCGGGACTGCACTGCCAATCATCAGACTGTGGGGCAGCAAAGAAATGGCAAGACATAATAATTTTATTATTCAACTCTAGGTCTTTTTACTGCAGATAGTGTAGAACCAAAAATATCAATATTTAACATTAAAGAGTCTTGAATATAAAAAATTTTGTCATTGCGGTTTTCATTTAATTATAAAAAATAGATAATTTGTGCATTTGTTATTGAAATAAATGAAACAAACTAAAAACAAAGCACAGAAAAAAAGTTGAAGCGTCGAATGAAAAACACGGAAACCCTCTTCTTGATCTTTGCCAGCCAAAAAGACGAAAATTTTGCAACAAACAAAGAGAGAAGTTGCAAAACATTCACGCCTTAATCGTAGATAATTTTGGTTCGAATGTACGAAAAGTCGATGTCGACAAAAGACCAATTAAAAATAATTTGAACTAAAATGAAAGAGAGCTTGATATGGGGAAGCAGCAAAAAAACACTCGAAAAATTAACATTAGCAACAAATTCTATACGTTAACTAAAATGCAACTTGGTTTACTAAATTGCAAATTAAGGACTTCGTCAATCTTGTAATGCTGAATTTAGAAAATAACCCAGTTTCAAGCTCAAAAAAGTTCTTGTTGAGTCCTTGCGCTCAAAAAGGAATTGAGAGAAAAAGCAAAGTAAGTTTGAAAATTTCAAGTTTCCGACGCTTTTTGTTACTTTTGTCGGCTTCCTGCCGATTTTTTTGTTCGTCAAACAAAAACAACTAAACTGCAGGCAAAACCGTTTGAAAATGACAAAATTGGCTGAGAAATTGGAAACATATTATAAAAATTTCTCGAATTGTTGAAACAACAAGTGCAACGAAATATTTTTTGGGTCGAGGAAGCACCCCTGTCCACAACCCAAATCGGTCTAGCCCATATTTTTCATTTGTGGATGACATCAATGGACAAGGCAGCTATTCATTGAATGGTCAAGTCAGCCGGTTATTCTAGTTATATCGGACACCATGTCTTGTTTCGTGCTATTTAAAACAAAATATTAAATATTTGTTCTCAATAATTTCCACAACAAAATTTATTTTTAAAAAGTCACGTGAATTGCAAACTTGATTGGGTAGATCTGAACTGCTCGGTTGTTTTGTGCTTTAACTGCATCCGCTGCTACCTCCATTACCTCCACTCCTTCATCCACATTTTCTCGGAATTCCTCGTTTGAATCCTTGAATCTCGTTTGCGTAATCTATTGAAAAAAAGGAACAATTCCTTGATATTTTTAGTTTTGATAATTCAGGTTAAAATGATATCTTGATATATTTTGTAAAAGATGACAGTCTAACGCAAATATGCAATGCATACAAATATTACAAAGTCATAAAAATTTTAGAGGTTGATTTCAGAGAGAGCAAGTTTGTCCTAAACGAAACAAAAAATAAAAAAAGAATAAAAATTTTAAAAGTTGTCACGTTTTTATCATTTGATCTTCAATTTCTCAAATCAACCCGGGTTGAATGGTCCCCTTGCAAATATATTGAAATTGACCAGGCCACTCCTGTCTTACAAAATTTTTGAAAATGGGTGGGGTGGGTAGGTTAAATTGAAAGATACCTGCAAGTACATCTCTGTCGAATTTTTACTGTTTTTTTGTTATTATTGGCGCACCATTTGTGATTAATGCTAAATGTGACAAGGAGGCTTGATAACGTGCGTTTGTACATAATTTTCTGACCCCATTATCCTTTTGTCGACTTAACTGTCTTCCAAGTCATACATTTTACAGAATGTCTAATTTTTCTTCTTTCCAAATTTACATAGTTTTGAAAAAAAAAAACGATGCATGGGTATCAATTTTTTTTTTAAAATTAAACCAATATAAAAAACAAACAATGTCGCATCAGAGACGTGACAATGTATATAATTAGTCAGACCATGAGACAAGACAAACAACAAAACCAATCAACAAAACTATTTCTTACAACACAAACTCAATGTCATTTTTGGTTAAAAACAATTCACAGAGTCGAAACAGCGTCGCATAAACTTCAAATAATTTAGATTTTATTGCAAATCACTAAAGATATGAGACATGTCCTTGATGAAGAAAAAAACGAACAAAGCTAAGTTGAAAAATACATCTCTTTTATTTTGAAAACACTTAATCTCGAAATCATGAAATTTTCGAGATTAAGTGTTTTCAAGTAGCTATCAACTGAGATCATTAAATAGTAACCTTTATAATTCTGCAGGACTGCATTGAAAAATGAGATATCCAGAATTTGTTTTATGACTAATAAAAGGACGACAACTACTGCTTGCAAAAGAAATAAAAAAATTGCTAAAATTCGGTGTCCAAAATCATTAAAATCATAAGCGTATAAATATATAACGGGTCTGGCGTCCAATGCAAATGGAAACTGGTTTCAGTATGCTAATGTTACAAGACAACAAAACGAAACTCAAATATGAGCAATCATTCCAAAAAACTTTTTGTGAATGCTGTTAGAGGCAAAGCTAGAAAACGATTAACTTAAACCATAAAATGGATATTAAACAAAAAATTTTTTTTATCATTTGAGCTGAAAAAAGTCTATTTGTCAGTAATAATGAGACTAAACTAAAAGCTTACAAAATTAAGATTATAAAGATGGCAAATTTCAATAAGTTAATCAAAAATTTTTAGGACAAATATACTCAAAATCATGAAAAACTTTATCTAGGGTTATATTTGGATTGAAATCCTCAAAACAGTTTTTTGTTTTATCTCTTCCAGACTCATTTTTTTTACCATAAACTATCCCGAATACATCATCTGAATGCAAAATATCAAGTTATGGTATCAACAGCTATAGTTATCAACAGTGAGAAAGATTCATACAAATAATTCAAGAAAACGTTTTCGAAATCATGGAAACCT
>NC_134478.1:50005320-50220320 GCF_964194025.1 Convolutriloba macropyga
TAACGTTCAGTTGCAGCAACTTGGGTCGGAAGTGGAGTCTCCATACCCTATAAATCACAACAAATTGTCTATTTTCTATAAACTGAGTGCTTCTAAAAAGTGATTCTGACTTTTTGGATGCTGAACCTAATTGAATATAACATTTTTAATAATAATACTCTTATGATATACTTGTTTTTTAGAACAACGTTTGTGGGGCATATTTGGTGGAGTGTTATGACATCATCTTTTATCTACAACCCCTGCAGCCGAAAAACAAGTTTTTTAAACTATTTTCGGAAGCAAACCTTTGTTTAGAGGAATATTCAGAAATACCCTAATATAATAATTGTCCAAAAGTTGAATCTGGAATTAAACATTTCATTACGCTGCGTTTGTTCAGTTTTATGTATCTCAAAGTATCTCAAATTGCGACTATTGAGAGCAGCAATTTGGCCTTTTCAAACGTTTTTAGATACCTTCCACCTTTCAGGAATTGGCTTCAACAGGGCTTCAAAGTCACAAAATGGCTTCAACAGGGATTTATAAGTCAATTGATGTTTTGGACGTTTTACAGAGACTTTTTCCAGTTGTTAATTGCTGCGGAACATTTTTGAGCTCCAGTCTTGAAAAACTTTTGATTTGGATTGCCAAAACTTTTATATTATTGCGAAAACGCCTGCGTATTTTTTCGGCCGCTTCTAAGTAGTTTTTTTTGTAGATCTTGAAACCTAGAAATTTAGTTAAAGTTTCCTTTTCAACAAAGAGTTTTCTGAGTTTTTTGAATCAGTTTTCTCTTATTTACATTTTTTATGTTTCTCTTTGAAACGATTACTATTTGCTTTCTACTTTTTGTATGTCTTTTGATGTTTTATGGTCCATAAGTTATTTTCACAGTCACTTGATGTCTTCTGATAAGTTTTTAGGATACTGCAGCTAAAACAGCTGGATGAATTTGTGCTATGGGATCTTGATTTTCATTCATTTTGTGTCAATTGAGTTTTCATTAGGTTCTTTTTTAATAGTTATTTTTCTATATGGTAGTTTGGTGGTTATCATTAAACTGACATGAATTAAAGCTTAGTTGGTTTTTCTCAGCGAAACTTACTGGTGAAAAACTGTCAAATTTCTTGAGAGGAAAACTTATTACTCTTATAATCAAACTAGTCAAAAAGATTTTCTTCAAAGAAGTATATAAAACGCAGTAAGTTTCATACGAGTACATTTAAATTTTAAAACCTTCAAGGCCAATTTTTTCTAGGTACTGATCTCTACGTAATGTTTCAACCATTTTTCATCCTCCACTTTAGCTTCAACTTTTTTGAAACAAAGAACATGAATAGATTTTCAGCAGTTCTGAAGAAAATCTTGAATTAAATTTCCGAATTGTTTTCAAAAATTGCGTTATTGTTTTTCAAAGGACCATTTTTCTGATTAAAATTCAAAGTGATTTTTTTTGGCAGCGAGCGGAACGATTTTTTACCCTGAAAATTGAAACGGAGAAAAAGCATAAATTGTCCCAATTGTTCAAAAGAAGGCTTTTTTTTCGAGTAATTAAAGTTCTTTTGTCTTTAATATCCTGAAAGACGATTGCTTGTAATTTAAAGTTAAAAATTTCGTTCTCGCAACTTAAAGAAATGTAAGTCGACAAAGGCCTCCTTCACAATTTCAGGCACAGAGAAAAAGAAACAAGAAAAAAGTTTCAAAACTATTTAATTAACTCCTTATATCCTTTAACTCCTTATTTTCCAATATTTATTTATATATACTATCTCCTTATTTATTTATCCAATATATTCATGAATTAACTTTTCTCTTGAAGATATTTTGTACATCGTAAAAGCAGGATTTGCAGAGAGGCATTATTTATGCAGAGAAGCATAACTAGCAGAGCGCATTTTGCAGAGAGGCATTATTTGCAGAGAGGCATTATTTGCAGAGAGGCATTATTTGCAGAGAGGCATAACTAGCAGAGCGCATTTTGCAGAGAGGCATTTAATTGCAGCGCGCTAGAATGAGATCAAAGAGTGGCGGCGTCCTTCAAATAACGATTAGCGTGGGTGTTACGCATTCTGAGTAGCTTAAACGCAGACTTAATTACATGTATGCACATATTGAAAACAGGATGTTAATTAACATGCGCATGAATAAAAGTCATCATGTACATATCAACTGCATAAATGATTGCTGAAAGTTACCCTTTTCATGGCATAAATTGCCATGATCTTGATACTGTCATCATAAAAATAAAGCATGTTTTTTTCCTGATTCAACGCTGAATTTTAAATGGTCCCGACTCCGGGTTCACAGAGAAAACAGCCGGGCAAATTTTAGCCCTCCAGGAAAATGATGTAACCAGGGCCGAAGATTTTCCACGAAAATAATGGGGAAAAGAAATTCAAGAGTTTAAAAAATTGCAACTTCCTCAAAATTACACTCTTACACTCCTTTCCTTGCAATTTAAGAGTGGAATTTGCTTTATACCCTTATTCTCGCTTAATAATGGTGGAGTACGGGTGCGGACATCTCGGCCCGGGCAATGCTTACATCATGATAAGACGTCTCTCGCCAAAGCTTCAAAAATATTCATCGATTGTGTCCGAAATCAGAGGAAACCTTCAAATACTTCAGCAAAATTTTTAAATTTTTAGAGAAAAATGAGTTAAAGCTCGTAAACCTTGATTGAGACATCGTAAGCCGCGTTATCGTAATCGTTATCAATCAGCGAAATCTTTACCTGTGTGGAAAATTGTCAACAAGAACATATGTTATTTTTTTGTTCAAATATTCCAGGAAATTAGTTCCCAAGGAAGGAGGAGAATACAGTTCCAAGGTAATTGTGGCATCGTTTTACGACCACTCTTCATGGCCCTTCTTCATTTGTGCGGTGGGATTTAATTGGAAATGCAATGAATCGGCTATTGCGGCTAAGCAGCGACTGACACGAAGCGCGCCCACAGTGTATTCAACTTGGACTATATATTTCAGCGCATATTGAAACCTTGAATTTAATAATTTTTTGTAGCCACATTGATACCAATTTTAGTGTCGTTCATTTGAAACATCGTGCAATTGAAACGCCCTCAACCGGTTTTTCGAAGTAAAATTTGAGATTTTGATGTGATGTTATCACCGTGCTGTCAAGTTCTAAGAGAATTTTACAAATTATCTTCACCGCAATTGCTGTGCCATAAACTGAGATTTTTTGTAATAATATCTAACCAGATTCTCAAACATAAAATGATGAAATATATTCACCCTTGAACAAAAAAAAAGATTGTGCTACTTAATGACTAATTTTTAACTGTAATTTTGGTAGTTCATCATCCTTCGAACATATAGATTTAGTTCGTTTGTTTTTTTTCAATTTTGAAATAGGTTTTCTATATTACAGAAAAAAAATCGCAGTTTCGTAATAACGAAAATCGGGTGTTTCCCATTATAGCCCCCGTCAGCTAAGTGGTCAGATAACGTGTAGCCCTCTCCCAATGACGGTAAATATACCGTAATGTGGGGCTATAATTAAATGGTGGGATATTATAGTGAAAAACTCAAAAATCAATTAAGATGTATTGTAGCGATAAAATTTTCTTTTCGATAATCGTAACTTTTAACACCCCAAAATTAAAACATTTCCTCTTTGTTGCCTGGAAATGCTTTCCATTACAAATGGAAGTGATGGAAAGCACGTTTTTGTTGTCTGTACAAGATGAATGGTTAAATTACGAGCTATTGCAATTTCATGCAAGCTAATCAAAAAGTTGGCGGGGTCTCGGCAGAGCATTTCAGTGCATAGTGATTTCTAAAGGCTGAAGAAAATCGTAAACAAGGAGACTTGGAAAAATGCGTTTGTGAAAAATGTTCTCTACCACTTTCGTCGTCTTCGTCTTCAACTTGGCAAACCAAAAATCTCACCAAAGTTGTCACGGTAAAAAACTCAAATATTGTTGAGGTAGAAAAAAATTTGGAATTGGATTCCATTTTTTATGACTTAATTTAAAAATTACAAACAACCCTGCTAATACGCGAATTTTATACAAAACGAAAAAAAAACAAAAATAAAAAACTAAATAAAATTCCGCAACCAGATAAAAGTTTGCTTCTCATAACTATTCATAATTTTTCAGCATAGACACTATGTAAAAAGTTGTGGCAAGAGCTTTTAAAAGTGTTCTTCTTTATTACTTAGCCACAAGAAAAAGACAGAATTGACTACCTGTATCAGAATCGCCAATGTTCTTTTTATTAATTTTGAAGTAATGTTTCTGTATTGCAGAAATTTAATTGCATTTTTGTCATAACAATTTCTTTCATAGCCGCCCAGCTTAGTTGTCAGATAACCTACAGTCCCCATTGATGGTAATTTTACTGTATTGGGGGGCTATAATGGGGGGCATAATGAGAAAGATTTTAGTTTTGAACCCTATAATCTAGTGCAGTGATATCAGTGAAAATCAAAAGATTTCGTGTAGTGATATTATAATTTCCTATTTTTGATTTCAATTTGCAGAAACCTATTCTTTTCATCCAAGCAAATTTAATAAGTGATAATAATTACAGCAAAAAATTTTCAGTTATGTTCATGGGAATAGTTTGTTAGAGAAGCATGTGTTCAATGTAAATCTGAAGCTTCCATTAATTCATTTAAAAATTTCAATTCTTGCAAAACTTTTGCAGTAAGTTTTGTTCCATTTTGTAGTCAAATTTGTCCAGTTGTCTCATGCTGTCATACGATTCAGTAAAAAATTAGAGATGTATTCTATTTACTTATATAGTCGCTTCATTTCGTGCTATTTGGGGCCTGATTTCTTTGAGAGACGTTTAACTTGAAATTTTGATTTCGGTAAATTTTTACTTGTGCAGTTTGTTGTTATTTTTATCGGTTGGAGAGAATAAAACGACCAAGTGTCCATTCTTTTTTTTGGTGAGAATCTATTATCTATTTTGTAGAGGTGGATTGCTCCGGCCGATTTCGTTTTGTGGCATTGGCCAGCACTCAATTCTTTGCAAGATTCGAATTTGCCAAACTTTGATAGAGAATTCATACAGCAACGTTGGACGTAAGTTTTCGCCATTTCGAAGTCAAATTGTTCTTGTTGTTTCGGATCGGCCATCGAGTCGTTTAATGATAACCTTTAGAGTAGTGAAGTGTGCTATAATTTTTGTTTCGTTTGCTTTATAGTTCACATTTGCTATAATGCTTGTAAAGTGAGATAAAGTATTTTAAAAAGAGCGGTAGACGCTGATTGATATCAAATGCACATAATTTTTGCTTTTGATTGCGATTTTATTGTAGCTGACTGAGTGATCCTTCCTAAAGTAAGATCCGCAACCCGATACAACTATGGCAGCGAACTAAAATGTTTGCCATTGTAAATGGAAGTGATGGAAAGCATCTGCACAAACGTAATGCGATCTGCAGAGGTTTTCAGTGAATTGTGAAAATACTTCTCAAGGTTGAATATAAAAGTAATCAAGGAGACTTGGAAAAATGCTGTTGTGATAATGGTCCCTACCAAAATTATTTTCTTCGTCCTCAACTTGGCAAACCCAAAATCTCAACAATTTTGTCACGGTAAAAAAAACAAATGTTGCTGAGGTAGAAAAAAATTAGATTTTATTTTAACAAAGAAAACGAGAAAGAACGCAAATTTATACAAAATCAAAAACATAGAAACAACTAAATAACATGACGCAACCAGATTGAAAGTTGCTTTCTTATATCTGTTCATAAATTGTTAGCATTGCCCTAGTGATCGCCGAGTTGAAAAACTTGCAAGCAACTTGGAAGCAATCTTGCAAGTGAATGCATACGGGTACCAAGTTGCTTGCAAGATTCTTGCAGGTTTTTCGATTCACTTGCAAGAATCTTGCAAGCTTATCGATTCACTTGCAAGATTCTTGCAAGCTTTTCGATTCATCTTGCAAGATTACTTGCAAGATGAATCGAAAAGCTTGCAAGATGAATCGAAAAGCTTGCAAGAATCTTGCAAGCTTTTCGATTCAAATGCTGGGAAAGGGGGCAAACACAGAAAGGGTGCAGATTTTTGCAGCAGTAAAATTGTCTTAGCTTTAGCGTGAGCCTTTTTTTGCTTTTTTGAGGTCTAGAGCCGGTGCATTACTGTGCTCCATAAGGAGCGCACCTGGTCTCTAGCCATCAAAGAAAAAAAAGACCCGAAAGAGCTAAGACTAATGCGCGAAGGGGTCACAAACAAGGGCGGGGGGTTATCGCGCTGCGCGAAGGGGTCACAAACAAGGGCGGGGGTTATCGCGCTGAAGAAAGAAACAGACAAACATATAAATGAACATCTAAATGAACAACAAAGGGGGCACAGAGAAGGCGGGGGGTTATTGTGTGCTGCGCGAAAGGGTCACAAACAAGGGCGGGGGGTTATCGCGCTGCGCGAAGGGGTCACAAACAAGGGCGGGGGGTTATCGCGCTGAAGAAAGAAACAGATAAACATATAAATGAACATCTAAATGCACAAGAAAGGGGGCACAGGCAAGAGGTGGGGGTTCGCGCGAAATGCGAGAGAAACGACGAAAAACGAGCGAGCACCCGAAAAGCGAGCGAGCGCAAAACGGGCGAGACAAAAACGAACGAGCGAAAAGCGAGCGAGCGCAAAACGAGCGAAACAAAAACGAACGAGCGAAAAGCGAGCGAGCGCAAAACGGGCGAGACAAAAACGAACGAGCGAAAAGCGAGCGAGCGCAAAACGAGCGAAACAAAAACGAAGGAGCCAGCAAGCGAAAAGCGAGCAAGCGAAAAGCGAGCGAGAGAAAAGCGAGCGAAACGAAAACGAAAGAGCGTGAAAGCGAACGAACGAAAAGCGAGCGAGCGGAAAACGAAAACGAGCGTGAAAGCGAACAAACGGAAAACGAGCGAGCGCAAAACGAGCAAAACAAAATCGAACGAGCGTGAAAGCGAACAAACGGAAAACAAGCGAGAGCAAAACAAAAACGAACGACCGTGAAAGCGAGCGAACGACCGAATTTGCCCAGAAGGCAATCCTAAAAAGCACAAAAACACTTTGCCGTAAGCAAAGAAAACTGGAGAGAGCGAGAAAAGCGAAGAAACAAATGTCCAAAAGGCAACAAGAAGAGAGAGAGAGAGAGAGAGAGAGCGAGAGAGAGAGCGAGAGCAAGATTTCTGAAAAAAATCAGCTAAAGAACAAGAGAAGCGCTCATTTTTAATCAAAAATTTTAATCACAGCGCTTCTTACAAAATAAAAAACCAAAAAGAAGACAAGAAAACGCCCATTGGTACAATTACTACTTGGTTATTCTAATCAAACCGCTTCAAATCAACAAATCTAAGGACCAAAACCAAAAAAAGTAAAAACGAGTAGATAGCGTCATCAACAAGAGCAACAGCAGAACAAAACAAGAGGCCAAAACTTGAAAATGTTGCAAATCAGTGTTCAATCATTCTTTTTTTGAAAAAGACTGAGAAAACTATAACTGTCAGCGCTCAGGAAATTGAATCTTTATCACATAACATCAATGCATCAATCCAAAAAATATCAGGAGGAAAAAATAGAGATAACAGAAGGTGCAACACAGAAAAACCAGAGCGACAGAACAAGAGAAGCGCTCATTTGTATTTAGAAATTTCAATCATAGCGACAGCAAAACAAAACAAGAGGCCAAAACTTGAAAATGTCGCAAATCAATGTTCCATCACTCTTTTTTGGAAAGGATTAAGAAAACTATAACTGTCAGCGCTCAGGAAATTAAATGTTTATCACATAACATCAATGTATCATCCCAAAAAATATCGAGAGGAAAAATTTAAAGAGAGACCAGAAGTTACAATAAAGAAAAACCAGAGCAACAGAACAAGAGAAGCGCTCATTTGTATTCAGAAATTTCAATCACAGCGCTTCTTACAAAAAAAAACAAAAGACAAGGAAGCGCTCTTTGATACCAATTACCATATGGTTATTCTAATCAAACCGCTTCACATCAACAAATCTAAAGACCAAAACTAAGAAAAAAGACAAGCACCTACCAAAAAGGAAAATGCGCAATCAAAACGCTCCCAGACAAACAAAAACAGCAATAAAAGGAAAAAACGAGTAGAGAAAATCATCAACAAGAGCAACAGAAAAACAAAACAAGAGGTCAAAACTTGAAATGTTGCAACTCGTGTTTCATCACTTGCTTTTGAAAAAAAATTAGGAAAACTATAATTGTCAGCGCTCAGGAAATTGAATGTTTATCACATAATATTAATGTATCATCTTAAAAAACATCAAGAGGAAAAACTTTAAAGAGACCAGAAGGTGAAAAGAAGAAAAACCAGAGCGAAAGAACAAGAGAAGCGCTCATTTGTATTCAGAAATTTCAATCACAGCGCTTCTTACAAAATAAAAAAAACAAAAGGAAGACAAGAAATTGCACATTGATACAATTACTACCTGGTTATTCTAATCAAACCGCTTCAAATCAACAAATCTAACGACCAAAACTAAGAAAAGTGACAAGCACCTACCAAAATAGAAATTGCGCAATCCCAGACAAACAAATATAGCAATAAAAAGAAAAAACGAGTAGAGAAAATCATCAACAAGAGCAACAGAAAAATAAAACAAGAGGCGAAAAATTGAAATCTTGCAACTCAGTGTTTCATCACTCGCTTTTGAAAAAGATTGAGGAAACCATGACTGTCAGCGCTCAGGAAATTGAATGTTTATCACATAACATCATTGTATTTTATCTTAAAAAATATCAAGAGGAAAAAGTTTAGAGAGACCAGAAGTTGCAAAAAAGAAAAACCAGGGCGAAAGATCAAGAGAAGCGCTCATTTTTAATCAGAAATTTTAATCACAGCGCTTCTTACAAAATAAAAAACCAAAAAGAAGACAAGAAAACGCTCATTGATACAATTACTACTTGGTTATTCTAATCATACCGCTTCAAATCAACAAATCTAAGGACCAAAACAAAAAAAAGAGTAAAAACGAGCAGATAAAGTCATCAACAAGAGCAACAGCAAAAGAAAACAAGAGGCCAAAACTTGAAAATTTTGCAAATCAATGTTCCATCACTTTTTTGAAAAAGATTAAGAAAACTATAACTGTCAGCGCTCAGGAAATTGAATGTTTATCACATAACATCAATGTATCATCCAAAAAAATATCGCCAGGAAAAAATTTAGAGAGACAAGAAGGTGCAATAAAAAAAACCAAAGCAGCAGAACAAGAGAAGCGCTCATTTGTATTCAGAAATTTCAATCACAGCGCTTCTTACAAAATGAAAAAAACAGAAGGAAGACAAGAAAGCGCCCATTGATACAATTACTACTTGGTTATTCTAATCAAACCGCTTCAAATCAACAAATCTAAAGACCAAAACCAATAAAAGAAACAAGCCAGAATCAATAACCAAATTTTTCAATCACAGCAATTCCAAGTAAACAAGAAAAACAATAGAAAAAAAACGAGCAGAGAAAATCAACAAGAGCAACGGAAAAGAAACCAAGAAGCAATAGCAACAAAATGCAAGTCAGCGTTTTATTACTAGTTTTTTAAAACTAATGAAAAAATCATAACTGTCAGCACATAGGAAATTGATTGTTACCATCACAGCGCATCCATGTAACATCGTAAAATATAACAAGAGCAAAAAATTTGAAAACAGCACTTCCAGTTAAACACGTGCAGCACGAAAAAGAAAAACGAGTAGAGAAAATCAAGAGCAGCAAACGAAAGCAAGAAGCAAAGACAAGAAAAAATCTAACAATTCAGTGCTATGTCACTCGCGTTCAATAAGATCAACAATTATAAAATTCAGCAATTAAGAAATTGATTGTTTCCATCACAGCGCATCCATGGATCATTTTAAAATATATCAAGAGCAGAAAATTAAGAGAGGCCAAAAGGTACAAAACAGAAACATCAGAGTGAAAAAACAAAAGAAGAGCCTATTTGTAGTCAGTGGATTTTATCACAGCGCTCCATGAAAGAAAGCTTAAAAAGCGTAAAAAAGGCAAAGAAGCGCTCGTTGATGCCAATTATAAATTGTTTACTCTAGTTGAATCAACTCAAATCAACAAGTCCAAAAACTAAAACCAAATAAGTCCCTTTCAATAATCGAGTTGTGCTATCACAGCACTTCCGGGAAAGCAAGAACAGCCACAAAAACAGAAAAAACGAGGATGAACAATCATCACTTATAACAGAAAACGAAAAAGCAAAAATAATCAACAAACAAAAACAAGAAGCTAGCAAAGACACTTAATACTCAAATCAAACCAACTCATATTATGAAGTGACTATGGTACACTACAACTCATAATTTCTCATGATCACATTCACAGCGATTATCTTTGAAGAAAACGAGGAGAGATGAGAACTCAATGATATTCTTTTTTCTCTAATCACAGAGCTTCCCCGCATAACGCAAACATTAGAAACAACATTTAAAAAACTAGAGCAACAAAGATGTACTCAATCACAAATTTCAAAGAAGGAATCATTAACATAAAACATTCAAATCATAGCGGATCACTGTTCAAAGCAGATATCGGACACCAAAAATGAAGAGGCACGCATGTTTCAAGCTGCTCCAAACACAGCTCTTACAAACAACTGGTAGCAAAATTCAAAAATTGAGCAAAATTGAATTAGCAAGCATCAAACTCAACAAGAATTTAGTCATTCAATGTTTTATCAATCATTATCAATCTATGATCCTAATTAAATATTACAATCAGCGTTGAGAAAGCTAAATTTATCCATCACGGCGCAATATGAAAAGAAAAAGTCACGTCCAAAGCAGGGGACAAGAGTGGGTGGAATACGCAAGCAACTTAGAGGACAGAAATAAACAGTCGCTCATATGCATTCACTAACTTTAGACAGCGTTTAGCAACAAAAGAAAAACAAGACAAAAATCTGATGTCACAAAAGAAGCCGAGAGTTTTCGTATTTTTTTTAAAAAAAAAAGTTAATAATCACTGTCAGAGCACAGACAACTAACTGCTTTAACACAGCGACTCCAAAGAGAATCGGAAAAAAAACGAATAGCTAATACCTATCAGCTCAACCTCTGTAAAGAGCTCTTCTAAAGAAAAGAAAGCCTATATCGCCCTACCACTGTAAGGGCAACTCAACTACATTGTTACATAAGGGACATTTGACATTTTCTAACTTAGAAGACTTTGACCTAGGATAGAGCAGAAAACTGAATTCATCAACAAAAGAGTTTTGACAAAGGTTGGCTGAGACAATGATGATTAAAAATCAATCAATAAAGCATCAAAGAAACAGTATTTACAACAGATAGAGAAATATCCATCAATCAAATGACTGAAGACAGGCGATCAAAACATAACAGAACACAAATTTTTAAGACAACGAAATGCACGAACAATAGCTTAGGTTCACATTTAGCAAATTTCAATGTCTTAAGTTTTCAGAGTCTTCAAATTTTCTCACTCGAAAGCCGAAAGTTTCACACGCTTTCACTAAAATGTCAAGTTTTCCGCCGTATACAGGGTGAAATCCTCCTCTGTTATCAAATTGCTTCATGTACATTTGGGTAGCTTTGAATAGATTTCTACCTAAATGCCGTTGCAGTACTTGATTTGCCGCTACTATCAAATGCGGCTCAACGTCTTTTCTTGGCAGCAGTTTAATAACGCGAACTCTTGTACCTCTTTCACTCAACACTTCTTGAAACGCAATCATTTTGCAGGCAACTAAGGTTGGATCTTCGGTCTCTCTGTGCTTGAATTTTCCTAGGTCATTATTTCCCACCATAATTATTACGTATCTATACTGACATGCAAGCTCCACGTCATTAACATTTAGGTCCATTGCCCTTCGTCCGCTTACACCATCGACAACTACTGGCAACTGTTTAAGGAAACGATCACACAATATTTCATTTCTGAGATGCTTTATGTTGGAGTCACCCATGATCAGGATTGCATCCTTCTTCGGAGTCATTCTCTAAACAACAGATCAACTGAGAACATGTCACTTTGCCAGACCTAGCGCCCTAGATTTCCAGATCCAGACTCGACTCGACCAATCCAGACTCGACCAATCCAGACTCGACCAAAACCGCACAAAAATTGACCAATATTGAAAGACCACGCCGAAAACTAGACTCAAAACACTTATTCTTGGCTTAAAATCAAACTGAACCACTGTAAGCAGTTTTTCTCATCCTATATTGAAAGTTTCATTCATTTTAGAATGATATTAAAAGAGTGAAAAGTTGGTCAGGACACCTAATTAGTTATGCTCAAAGCCTTCTCTCATCACGCTCGCGATAAAAGTACCCTCACTTAGTTCATACAGAACACACTTCCAAGTTAATTCCTCAGCCCTAATCATTTCTAACTCTCCCAGTTTTCCAATTTTGTATAGAAACAATACTGATTCAGTCTCATGTTTACTATCTACAAGTTTTTTGCTTTTCATGCATCTGACAACTGCATATTCTAGTTCCGAATTCCTCAATTTGGCAAAAAATTCTATTTTAACAAACTTTTTACCAGTAGTTAGGGCAACACTGTTCGAAGTATTTTTTTTAGTGTAAGTAAAAGAGCTTGATGTGTAAACTAATCCACCACAAGTCAAACGACTTTTTATTTGAACTAAATTATTTTCCAAAGCGTATTCTTGATTTTCTACAGAAAGCTGCACATACAAACTACAGTTGATCTCTTTCGCTTCCTGAGAATCAATTTGCCTGTGTAAAAATTTTTCAACAATTTTGTTAGGATTTTTGACAGAACCCTTGACTGTCCTTATGAGTAGGTGGTTTGCGGACTCAAATGAGAAGGCAGAAACAAGCCATAGCGTTCCAATTTGTCTGCATTGGTGAGCTAAATGTCGCAAGGTGTGCATATTGAAAGACTGTGAGTCTACTCCAAAAGCTTTTAAGAAATTGTCAAAAAAAAATTTTAGATGATTTTCAGCATCCGTTAAAATAGCTTCACTCAATTTTCGTTCACTTAGGAGGCGAATTGCTTTTGAAAGTCTCAAGAATAACTCAACCAATAATTGATCAACTGAAAAACTTTTAAACATAATGAAAGGACCTAAATGAAAAAAGAAAAGCCGGAAATCAGCAGCTTTCCACAGATTAAGCTCCGAAACCTTTTTTGGTTTGTGTAAACTTTCATAGGGTACCATGCAATCAATCAGACATTTATTGAACTCTTCCTTGGAAATTTTTGGAACCTTGGAAGTCAGAGCCTGAGTCAAAATTTTGGCAGAACCTAAAAAAATTTGATGCATGTGGTCAATAGGGACCTTCCATGGAATGCCAAAAAATTTGCTGAGCGGTGATATTCCCTTTACCCCGAATTTTCCTGACATTGCGTTTTTTAGATACTCTTGATTTTGCCTAAGAATAAGTTTTTCTTGAACCGGATAGAGCATTCGCCTGTTCTGATGAACACCATCACTGTAGCAATAAGGACATCCGTAGTACCCTTTAAATTGTTGCACCATACATACAGAAGCCATAGCTGGCATATCACAAAAAAGATATAGAAAATTTGCGGAACATTCACCCAGTCCTTCTATTACTAATTTGTCGCTAAAAAAAATCAATTTCAAAGCTAATTTTTTTAAAAAGGAAACTCCAATTTGGCTTTCCTTTTCCTTGCCAGAGGCCTAGCAAGAGGTGGTTTGAAAACTCTGACCGCAATTTTGGAGGCAAATTAAAAATTTGGACCCAAACAGGCCAAACCGAAGTAAAACGGGATTTAAATAAAGCCACACCGTCAATATTGATGTTTATTAAAACTTTTTTCTTGATCTTATTTGTTCCAGCTGTCCAGCTGCAAGACTCAGACCACGATTGTTTTATATAACTACTATTTTTACCCAAAATTGTTTTTAGCTGTTAGCGAAGATTGACTGCTACAAATTGTGATGCATTATGTTCAAAAACAGTGCCAGAAGGCAAGCTTAGCAACGTTGATGGGGCCGAAATATTATTAGAAGGCGGTAAAACTTTCCCGAAAAGTCTCAAAATATCACGTCTGCACGCAGCAGAAAGAGTGTGTCGGTTTGCAATTGAGTCAAAAGCATTATTAAAATCTGTTGTAGAGAACTCTGAGCCATCATAGAGTTCTAATTCGGGATTCCAATTCTCACAATCTAAAAAAGTCTCCGACTCCATATTCTCCCTTCTTTCCTCATCATCAAATAAATAAAGGTTCAAGGGTTCCGAACGTAGTGGAGTCGAACAGACGGGACCAACTGGCTGAAACTTATTGAGGAAAGGTGAAGGCAACATGACGGAGCTAACTTCATCATCTAGCTGCGGAACTGTTGTGTTAAGGCTGGAATGCCTTGACGTTTCTAAAGAACCATAAGTTTCACTTTATGACAAAACAGAAAAACTTTCTTCTTCAGCAAGCAATTCAGCAGCACTATTATCTGCTGTCATTGCTAAAATTACTTTTTTCGAGTATCTGTACATTAGATCAACCGCTTCACCTTTTCTATTCAAAATATCCGTTTTGGTTGACAGGACTTGTTTCAACTTATTACTATGATTCTCTTCATCACCACTAAATAATTTCCTTTTACGTGACGGCAAACGATCTTCTAAAGGGTCTCCGTGCTCGGAGGTAAACTTACACAAACAAAACTTATTGAAATCTCCGAAAAAGTTAACTTCATACTTTACCGTAATTTCATCGCCATTATTAATATCTTTAATTGCTACACAGCGAACTAAATTCCCATGTATTTCGTATCTCGAATTAGGTTTACAACACGAATTTTGCAAAGGATACCGGTCCTAACATTAGAAAAGTTTGCGCTATTTTTCTCGTTGTTGTAATGAGTGAAAAGTCATTTACATCGATTACATGATCTTCATCTGGTAACTCACTAAGGAAACCTGCTAAGCCAGAAATGCAACTTTTTTTATCAATTTTAGTTTTTGCAAACACTCCTACTTGGGAAAAAATTGTCGATGGAATATAACTAACAGCTTGGAACGATACAACCTTTAGGAATTCGACGTACTGGTTCTCCAGAAACATTCTGACGGTCTCGGCGTCATCTTCCAACTCCAGGTTTTCAGGTTGAAAAATTTTGTGTGCCCTTACGTCACAACTGTCAATATATTTGCTTGTTAGAGCGGAATCAATTGCAGCCAGTGACTGCCAACGGATATTAACATTTTTGAGAGTTTTTTCATTCATCACTGAAACTAAATTGAAGCGTTACTTTTTTCTGTATTGACGGAGATTATGCTTTCTGATATCGAAAGAGTAGCTCTATATTTCCTTACAAAGGTACTTGTCTCCAAACTTAAAGGTTCAAATTCAGCTATTTTAAAGAGATCCTGGGGTTCTTAATTACATTCCCAACCACTGTAAAGGGAACACTCACATGGTATATGACTAACGTTATTTCACTTCTAGCAAAAGTAAGAAACATCGCTTCTATTATTATATCATCTGTTTGGTATCAGAACAACTAATAACAGTAAATCAGTTCGAAACAACTGCGACCAGAACTAAACAAAAGAAATCAATCTTAGGATTAGTTTGTTGTCCCTCATTGACCAGCAGAAGCGTCCGATTTGATGATCTCGAGCCTTTTCTCAAATTGCTCCTTAACACCAACTTGATTGGCTCCTAATTTCGCCCGATGATAAGCATAGACAGAAGTTCCACAGAACAGCTTTACCGCACCTGCAATAAAAAAAAGCTCTTACATTTTTTTTAGATTCACTGAGTTCACGGTTAAAATATTAATCACCTTTAAAAGCTTTTTCTGCATTCCTTGGTGCGCGCAACCGAGTCGTCTTAAACTTTCGGCGGGGTGAGAAGCAGTACAAAGCCCTTTCATCTTCGTTGAAGATTTTTCTTACAACACTGCTACCAAATCCGCGGTAGTCATCATCTTTTCCGTCAAAATCCAACAGGTTTCGTCCATTATATAACAAGACCCCTTTTTTCTGGAGTTTAAAGACTCGGCATTTTTTGTTGTTCTAAACAACTCAGAAGCGTTAAAAACATTCAGGGTCATCATCAATTGTTGCCGAAAACTTAAAAGAAACCCCAAAAACGATAATGAAAAAGATAACCTGAGATTTTAATTCAGCTGAGGACACTACAAGCAGATTATAAAGATCAAGCTCTAAAGCGCAAGATTCTTCTAGTCGCCTTTCAATCTCCAAAAACTTTTCTGTCAAGACTTCCAGACATTGGCTGGAGATCAGAAGTCCGCCATTTATCTCTTTGATTTCATCGAGGCTAACAGCTTGATCCATTTTGACCTGAAGTGATACTTAACAAATTCAGGATCGCCCACAGACTTAGAAAAAACAACTCATTGTAAATGTTCGCCCGCTAGCCAAGGGTAAAAAATGTTTTGAAATCACAACTTACTTTTATTTTAAGTTAAATTAAAATGATAAGCAACATGGAAGCAACGAAACAGAAAACAATCACTCTAGAATCCTCAGCTTCAACACCATTATTAGAAGAAGCAACGATAGAAAGATAATCAGCAAAAGGATTAAAAGCATCAAAACAAATTTAACGGAGCAACAAATGAGATATTATATGATTATTATTGGAAGTCATATTTTTGCTAATATCAATCCCAACCACTGTAATGGGATATCTCAATAATCCGATTCATTTTCCTTATATCCTTTGTTCTTATAAGCATTGCCCATAACATTTACCAATCTAACAACACGCTTGTACACTTTCTTCGAAAACTGTTCTCCTAACACAGCTTTGAGAGCATTTCTGAAAACAGCTTCACGCTCAAGGTCAATTCGGGTTCTACCCGAGTTTTCTGGCCGCAACTTTTTCTGGGGATCAACGACGTGGTTTGCTAATTCCTCCTTCGACCACAGCTTGCGCGCAATTCTTTTCCCCTTCTCTTCTGGCGTATCTCCACCCAAGTTTATGAAGCAAAGCCCTTGATAATAAACATGCTCGCCTACCTCTTCATTTGTACCGTCTTCTCGTTCCATAACGGCTTCCTTAGCATCAGTAACCTCTTTCATTACCTTACGAGCCAACAACAAATTATCCCTCTGAATTTGATTGGATTTATCGAGCCGTTGCTCTAACCTCGAAGCTATATGAAGGCGCTTTTCATACGCCAGGTGTTTAAGTGCGCTCTTCTCACCAGAAACTTGTCCACAGGCGGCACACTTGGAGCCTTTTTTTCAACTGGAACCTCTCTACTTTTCTCAATTTTTCTACGCTTACAAGGAGCTGGTTGGCTATGACTTCGGGCTTGTTCTTCGTCCTCCGAAAACAAATCAGAATCATCAGAATCACTCTGAGATTCACGTTCATTGCTCGTCTTACTTGCTGCACCCAACACTTCTTTGATAACAGCTGAAACTTCTAAACGTGCAACATCGCAAGTCGTGTCACCCAAGTTACTGTTCATGTACTCGCCTACGTGAGCCATCAGGTCTAGAGGGCCGTAAGTCATAAATAGACCTTTTCCAATTTTAGGAAAGATTACATGGGCCAATTTTTTGAGACTGATTTTCTCCGCGTTGAGAAAATGGACGGGCCAATTTTCATCGTTCGCAGGGAAAAGCATTTAAGTATTATCGACTGGGAAATAGAAAATAAACGTTTGGCTCGAATCAAGTTCAATATCGTTCTTGAGTCTTGCCTTCTCGATTGCGCGAGTCGATGTTCGGGCTGGGTTCGCCATCATTCTCCTTCAAAAAAGGGTTAAATATGACTATATCATTGACTATGTTAAAAAACAATTGAATTGACACACTATTAAAGAGCTAAAATAATATTAAAAGTGTCAATTCATTTGAAACACTATAGCGAGTTTTTGAGCGCAAAATTTGACAACGTATAGAGTACTTTCTTCCTATAGCACCTTTTTTCCCATAGTCAAAAATTCTTTCCCCTCAGACTGTACCCGGACAGTTACACTCCTCCTTAGACCCTCAATTCATTTGAATAAGTCCTTGACTAGGGTAAAAACCAATTTATGTTGAAACACTATATAGCGAGTTTTTGAGCGCAAAATTTGACCACGTATAGAGTACTTTTTTCGTATAGCACCTAGGTCAAAAATTCCTTCACCCTCAGACTGTACTCGGACAGTGAATCTTCTCCTTAGACCCTCAATTCATTTGAATAAGTCCTTGACTAGGTTGAAAACCAGTTTATGTTGAAACACTATTTAGCGAGTTTTTGAGCGCGAAATTTGACAACGTATAGAGTACTTTTTTCGTATAGCACCTAGGTCAAAAATTTTTCCCCCTTAGACTGTACCCGGACAGTGACACTCCTCCTTAGACACTCAATTCATTTCAATAAGTCCTTGACTAGGCTGAAAACCAAATTATGTTGAAACACTATGTAGCGAGTTTTTGAGCGCGAAATTTGACAACGTATAGAGTACTTTTTTCGTATAGCACCTAGGTCAAAAATTCTTTCCCCCTCAGACTGTACTCGGGTGGTGACACTCCTCCCTAGACCCTCAATTCATTTGAATAAGTCCTTCACTAGGTTGAAAACCGATTTATGTTGAAACACTATATAGCGAGTTTTTGAGCGCGAAATTTGACAACGTATAGAGTACTTTTTTCGTATGGCACCTAGGTCAAAAATTCGTTCCTCCTCAGACTGTACTCTGACAGTGACACTCCTCCTTAGACCCTCAATTCATTTGAATAAGTCCTTGACTAGGTTGAAAAGCAATTTATGTTGAAACACTATATAGCGAGTTTTTGAGCGCGAAATTTGACAACGTATAGAGTACTTTTTTCGTATAGCACCTAGGTCAAAAATTCTTTCCCCCTCAGACTGTACTTGGACAGTGACACTCCTCCTTAGACCCTCAATTCATTTGAATAAGTCCTTGACTAGGTTGAAAAGCAATTTATGTTGAAACACTATATAGCGAGTTTTTGAGCGCGAAATTTGACAACGTATAGAGTACTTTTTTCGTACATTACCTAGGTCAAAAATTCTTTCCCCCTTAGACTGTACCCGGACAGTGACACTCCTCCTTAGACCCTCAATTCATTTGAATAAGTCCTTGACTAGGCTGAAAACCAATTTATGTTGAAACACTATGTAGCGAGTTTTTGAGGGCGAAATTTGACAACGTATAGAGTACTTTTTTCGTATAACTCCTAGGTCAAAAATTCTTTCCCTCTCAGACTCTACTCGGGTAGTGACACTCCTCCCTAGACCCTCAATTCATATGAATAAGTTCTTTACTAGGTTGAAAACCGATTTATGTTGAAACGCTATATAGCGGGTTTTTGAGCGCGAAATTTGACAACGTATAGATTACTTTTTTCGTATAGCACCTAGGTCAAAAATTCTTTCCCCCTCAGACTGTACTCGGACAGTGACACTCCTCCTTAGACCCTCAATTCATTTGAATAAGTCCTTGACTAGGTTGAAAAGCAATTTATGTTGAAACACTATATAGCGAGTTTTTGAGCGCGAAATTTGACAACGTATAGAGTACTTTTTTCGTATAGCACCTAGGTCAAAAATTCTTTCCCCCTCAGATTGTACTCGGACAGTGACACTCCCTCCTCCTTAGACCCTCAATTCATTTGAATAAGTCCTTGACTAGGTTGAAAAGCAATTTATGTTGAAACACTATATAGCGAGTTTTTGAGCGCCAAATTTGACAACGTATAGAGAACTTTTTTCGTATAGCACCTAGGTCAAAAATTCTTTCCCCCTCAGACTGTACTTGGACAGTGACACTCCTCCTTAGACCCTCAATTCATTTGAATAAGTCCTTGACTAGGCTGAAAACCAATTTATGCTGAAACACTATGTAGCGATTTTTTGAGCGCGAAATTTGACAACGTATAGAGTACTTTTTTCGTATAGCACCTAGGTCAAAAATTCTTTCCCCCTCAGACTGTACTCGGACAGTGACACCCCTCCTTAGACCCTCAATTCATTTTAATAAGTCCTTGACTAGGTTGAAAACCAATTTATGTAGAAACACTATATAGCGAGTTTTTGAGCGCGAAATTTGACAACCTGTAGAGTACTTTTTTCGTATAGCACATAGGTCAAAAATTTTTTCCCCCTCAGACTGAAATCGGACAGTAACACTCCTCCTTACACCCTCAATTCATTTGAATAAGTCCTTGACTAGGTTGAAAAGCAATTTATGTTGAAACACTATATAGCGAGTTTTTGAGCGCGAAATTTGACTACCTATAGAGTACTTTTTTCGTATAGCACCTAGGTCAAAAATTTTTTCCCCCTCAGACTGTACTCGGACAGTAACACTCCTCCTTACACCCTCAATTCATTTGAATAAGTCCTTGACTAGGTTGAAAAGCAATTTATGTTGAAACACTATATAGCGAGTTTTTGAGCGCGAAATTTGACAACGTATAGAGTACTTTTTTCGTATAGCACCTAGGTCAAAAATTCTTACCCCCTCAGACTGTACTTGGACAGTGACACCCCTCCTTAGACCCTCAATTCATTTTGATAAGTCCTTGACTAGGTTGAAAACCAATTTATGTTGAAACACTATATAGCGAGTTTTTGAGCGCGAAATTTGACAACGTATAGAGTACTTTTTTCGTATAGCACCTGGGTCAAAAATTTTTTACCCCTCAGACTGTACTCGGACAGTGACACTCCTCCTTAGACCCTCAATTCATTTTAATAAGTCCTTGGCTAGGTTGAAAACCAATTTATGTTGAAACACTATATAGCGAGTTTTTGAGCGCGAAATTTGACAACCTATAGAGTACTTTTTTCGTATAGCACCTAGGTCAATAATTTTTTCCCCTCAGACTGTACTCGGACAGTAACACTCCTCCTTACACCCTCAATTCATTTGAATAAGTCCTTGACTAGGTTGAAAAGCAATTTATGTTGAAACACTATATAGCGAGTTTTTGAGCGCGAAATTTGACAACGTATAGAGTACTTTTTTCGTATAGCACCTAGGTCAAAAATTCTTTCCCCCTCAGACTCTACTCGGACAGTGACACTCCTCCTTAGACCCTCAAGTCATTTGAATAAGTCCTTGACTAGGTTGAAAACCACTTTATGTTGAAAAACTATATAGCGAGTTTTTGAGCGTCAAATTTGACAACGTATAGAGTACTTTTTTCGTATAGCACCTAGGTCAAAAATTTTTCCCTCTCAGACTGTACTCGGACAGTAACACTCCTCCTTACACCCTCAATTCATTTGAATAAGTCCTTGACTAGGTTGAAAAGCAATTTATGTTGAAACACTATATAGCGAGTTTTTGAGCGCGAAATTTGACAACGTATAGAGTACTTTTTTCGTATAGCACCTAGGTCAAAATTTCTTTCCCCCTCAGACTGTACTCGGACAGTGACACTCCTCCTTAGACCCTCAATTCATTTGAATAATTCCTTGACTAGGTTGAAAACCATTTTATGTTGAAAAACTATATAGCGAGTTTTAGAGCGCGAAATTTGACAACGTATAGAGTACTTTTTTCGTATAGCACCTAGGTCAAAAATTCTTTCCCCCTTAGACTGTACTCGGACAGTGACACTCCTCCTTAGACCCTCAATTCATTTGAATAAGTCCTTGACTAGGTTGAAAAGCAATTTATGTTGAAACACTATATAGCGAGTTTTTGAGCGCGAAATTTGACAACGTATAGAGTACTTTTTTCGTAAAGCACCTAGGTCAAAAATTCTTTCCCCCTCAGACTGCACTCGGACAGTGACACTCCTCCTTAGACCCTCAATTCAAATTAATAAGTCCTTGACTAGGTTGAAAAGCAATGTATGTTGAAACACTATATAGCGAGTTTTTGAGCGCGAAATTTGACAACGTATAGAGTACTTTTTTCGTATAGCACCTAGGTCAAAAATTTTTTTCCACTCAGACTGTACTTGGACAGTAACACTCCTCCTTACACCCTCAATTCATTTGAATAAGTCCTTGACTAGGTTGAAAAGCAATTTATGTTGAAACACTATATAGCGAGTTTTTGAGCGCCAAATTTGACAACGTATAGAGTACTTTTTTCGTATAGCACCTAGGTCAAAAATTCTTCCCCCCTCAGACTGCACTCGGACAGTGACACTACTCCTTAGACCCTCAAGTCATTTGAATAAGTCCTTGACTAGGTTGAAAACCACTTTATGTTGAAAAACTATATAGCGAGTTTTTGAGCGCCAAATTTGACAACGTATAGAGTGTTTTTTTTTCGTATAGCACCTAGGTCAAAAATTCTTTCCCCCTCAGACTGCACTCGGACAGTGACAGTCCTCCTTAGACCCTCAAGTCATTTGAATAAGTCCTTGACTAGGTTGAAAACAACTTTATGTTGAAAAACTATATAGCGAGTTTTTGAGCGCCAAATTTGACAATGTATCGAGTGTCTTTTTCGTATAGCACCTAGGTCAAAAATTCTTTCCCCCTCAGACTGCACTCGGACAGTGACACTCCTCCTTAGACCCTCAGTTCATTTGAATGAGTCCTTGACCAGGTTGAAAAGCAATTTATGTTGAAACACTATATAGCGAGTTTTTGAGCGCGAAATTTGACAACGTATAGAGTAATTTTTTCGTATAGCACCTAGATCAAAAATTATTTCCCTCTCAGACTGTACTCGGACAGTGATACTCCTCCTTAGACCCTCAGTTCATTTGAATAATTCCTTGAACAGGTTGAAAAGCAATTTATGTTGAAACACAATATAGCGAGTTTTTGAGCGCGAAATTTGACAACGTATAGAGCACTTTTTTCGTATAGCACCTAGGTCAAAAATTCTTTCCCCCTCAGACTGTTCTCGGACAGTGACACTCCTCCTTAGACCCTCAATTCATTTGAATAAGTCCTTGACTAGGTTGAAAAGAAATTTATGTTGAAACACTATATAGCGAGTTTTTGAGCGCGAAATTTGACAACGTATAGAGTACTTTTTTCGTATAGCACCTAGGTCAAAAATTTTTTCCCACTCAGACTGTTCTCGGACAGTAACACTCCTCCTTACACCCTCAATTCATTTGAATAAGTCCTTGACTAGGTTGAAAAGCAATTTATGTTGAAACACTATATAGCGAGTTTTTGAGCGCGAAATTTGACAACGTATAGAATACTTTTTTCGTATAGCACTTAGGTCAAAAATTCTTTCCCCCTCAGACTGTACTCGGACAGTGACACTCCTCCTTAGACCCTCAAGTCATTTGAATAAGTCCTTGACTAGGTTGAAAACCACTTTATGTTGAAAAACTATATAGCGAGTTTTTGAGCGCCAAATTTGACAACGTATAGAGTGTTTTTTTCGTATAGCACCTAGGTCAAAAATTCTTTCACCCTCAGACTGCACTCGGACAGTGACACTCCTCCTTAGACCCTCAAGTCATTTGAATAGGTCCTTGACTAGGTTGAAAACCACTTTATGTTGAAAAACTATATAGCGAGTTTTTGAGCGCCAAATTTGACAACGTATAGAGTACTTTTTTCGTATAGCACCAAGGTCAAAAATTCTTTCCCCCTCAGACTGTACTCGGACAGTGACACTCCTCCTTAGACCCTCAGTTCATTTGAATAAGTCCTTGACCAGGTTGAAAAGCAATTTATGTTGAAACACTATATAGCGAGTTTTTGAGCGCGAAATTTGACAACGTATAGAGTACTTTTTTGGTATAGCACCTAGGTCAAAAATTCTTCCCCCTCAGACTGTGCTCGGGCAGTGACACTCCTCCTTAGACCCTCAATTCTTTTGAATAAGTCCTTGACTAGGTTGAAAAGCAATTTATGTTGAAACACTATATAGCGAGTTTTTGAGCGCCAAATTTGACAACGTATAGAGTACTTTTTTCGTATAGCACCTAGGTCAGAAATTTTTCCCCCTCAGACTGTACTCGGACAGTGACACTCCTCCTTAGACCCTCAAGTCATTTGAATAAGTCCTTGACTAGGTTGAAAACCACTTTAAGTTGAAAAACTATATAGCGAGTTTTTGTGCGCCAAATTTGACAACGTATAGAGTACTTTTTTCGTATAGCACCTAGGTCAAAAATTTTTCCCCCTCAGACTGTACTCGGACAGTAACACTCCTCTTTACATCCTCAATTCATTTGAATAAGTCCTTGACTAGGTTGAAAAGCAATTTATGTTGAAACACTATTTAGCGAGTTTTTGAGCGCGAAATTTGACAACGTATAGAGTACTTTTTTCGTATAGCACTTAGCTCAAAAATTCTTTCCCCCTCAGACTGTACTCGGACAGTGACACTCCTCCTTACACCCTCAATTCATTTGAATAAGTCCTTGACTAGGTTGAAAAGCAATTTATGTTGAAAAACTATATAGCGAGTTTTTGTGCGCCAAATTTGACAACGTATAGAGTACTTTTTTCGTATAGCACCTAGGTCAAAAATTCTTCCCCCTCAGACTGTGCTCGGGCAGTGACACTCCTCCTTAGACCCTCAATTCTTTTGAATAAGTCCTTGACTAGGTTGAAAAGCAATTTATGTTGAAACACTATTTAGCGAGTTTTTGAGCGCGAAATTTGACAACGTATAGAGTACTTTTTTCGTATAGCACTTAGCTCAAAAATTCTTTCCCCCTCAGACTGTACTCGGACAGTGACACTCCTCCTTAGACCCTCAAGTCATTTGAATAAGTCCTTGACTAGGTTGAAAACCACTTTATGTTGAAAAACTATATAGCGAGTTTTTGAGCGCCAAATTTGAAAACGTATAGTGTACTTTTTTCGTATAGCACCAAGGTCAAAAATTCTTTCCCCTCAGACTGTACTCGGACAGTGACACTCCTCCTTAGACCCTCAATTTTTTTGAATAAGTCCTTGACTAGGTTGAAAAGCAATTTATGTTGAAACACTATATAGCGAGTTTTTGAGCGCCAAATTTGACAACGTATAGAGTACTTTTTTCGTATAGCACCTAGGTCAGAAATTTTTCCCCCTCAGACTGTACTCGGACAGTGACACTCCTCCTTAGACCCTCAAGTCATTTGAATAAGTCCTTGACTAGGTTGAAAACCACTTTATGTTGAAAAACTATATAGCGAGTTTTTGTGCGCCAAATTTGACAACGTATAGAGTACTTTTTTCGTATAGCACCTAGGTCAAAAATTTTTCCCCCTCAGACTGTACTCGGACAGTGACACTCATCCTTAGACCCTCAAGTCATTTGAATAAGTCCTTGACTAGGTTGAAAACCACTTTATGTTGAAAAACTATATAGCGAGTTTTTGTGCGCCAAATTTGACAACGTATAGAGTACTTTTTTCGTATAGCACCTAGGTCAAAAATTTTTCCCCCTCAGACTGTACTCGGACAGTAACACTCCTCCTTACACCCTCAATTCATTTGAATAAGTCCTTGACTAGGTTGAAAAGCAATTTATGTTGAAACACTATATAGCGAGTTTTTGAGCGCGAAATTTGACAACGTATAGAGTACTTTTTTCGTATAGCACCTAGGTCAAAAATTCTTACCCCCTCAGACTGTACTTGGACAGTGACACCCCTCCTTAGACCCTCAATTCATTTTGATAAGTCCTTGACTAGGTTGAAAACCACTTTATATTGAAAAACAATATAGAGCGTGTTTTTGAGCGCCAAATTTGACAATGTATCGAGTGTTTTTTTCGTATAGCACCTAGGTCAAAAATTCTTTCCCCCTCAGACTGCACTCGGACAGTGACACTCGTCCTTAGACCCTCAAGTCATTTGAATAGGTCCTTGACTAGGTTGAAAACCACTTTATGTTGAAAAACTATATAGCGAGTTTTTGAGCGCCAAATTTGAAAACGTATAGTGTACTTTTTTCGTATAGCACCAAGGTCAAAAATTCTTTCCCCCTCAGACTTTACTCGGACAGTGACACTCCTCCTTAGACCCTCAGTTCATTTGAATAAGTCCTTGACCAGGTTGAAAAGCAATTTATGTTGAAACACTATATAGCGAGTTTTTGAGCGCCAAATTTGATAACGTATAGAGTACTTTTTTGGTATAGCACCTAGGTCAAAAATTCTTCCCCCTCAGACTGTGCTCGGACAGTGACACTCCTCCTTAGATCCTCAAGTCATTTGAATAAGTCCTTGACTAGGTTGAAAACCACTTTATGTTGAAAAACTATATAGCGAGTTTTTGTGCGCCAAATTTGACAACGTATAGAGTACTTTTTTCGTATAGCACCTAGGTCAAAAATTTTTCCCCCTCAGACTGTACTCGGACAGTGACACTCATCCTTAGACCCTCAAGTCATTTGAATAAGTCCTTGACTAGGTTGAAAACCACTTTATGTTGAAAAACTATATAGCGAGTTTTTGAGCGCCAAATTTGAAAACGTATAGTGTACTTTTTTCGTATAGCACCAAGGTCAAAAATTCTTTCCCCTCAGACTGTACTCGGACAGTGACACTCCTCCTTAGACCCTCAATTCTTTTGAATAAGTCCTTGACTAGGTTGAAAAGCAATTTATGTTGAAACACTATATAGCGAGTTTTTGAGCGCCAAATTTGACAACGTATAGAGTACTTTTTTCGTATAGCACCTAGGTCAGAAATTTTTCCCCCTCAGACTGTACTCGGACAGTGACACTCCTCCTTAGACCCTCAAGTCATTTGAATAAGTCCTTGACTAGGTTGAAAACCACTTTATGTTGAAAAACTATATAGCGAGTTTTTGTGCGCCAAATTTGACAACGTATAGAGTACTTTTTTCGTATAGCACCTAGGTCAAAAATTTTTCCCCCTCAGACTGTACTCGGACAGTGACACTCATCCTTAGACCCTCAAGTCATTTGAATAAGTCCTTGACTAGGTTGAAAACCACTTTATGTTGAAAAACTATATAGCGAGTTTTTGTGCGCCAAATTTGACAACGTATAGAGTACTTTTTTCGTATAGCACCTAGGTCAAAAATTTTTCCCCCTCAGACTGTACTCGGACAGTAACACTCCTCCTTACACCCTCAATTCATTTGAATAAGTCCTTGACTAGGTTGAAAAGCAATTTATGTTGAAACACTATATAGCGAGTTTTTGAGCGCGAAATTTGACAACGTATAGAGTACTTTTTTCGTATAGCACCTAGGTCAAAAATTCTTACCCCCTCAGACTGTACTTGGACAGTGACACCCCTCCTTAGACCCTCAATTCATTTTGATAAGTCCTTGACTAGGTTGAAAACCACTTTATATTGAAAAACAATATAGAGCGTGTTTTTGAGCGCCAAATTTGACAATGTATCGAGTGTTTTTTTCGTATAGCACCTAGGTCAAAAATTCTTTCCCCCTCAGACTGCACTCGGACAGTGACACTCGTCCTTAGACCCTCAAGTCATTTGAATAGGTCCTTGACTAGGTTGAAAACCACTTTATGTTGAAAAACTATATAGCGAGTTTTTGAGCGCCAAATTTGAAAACGTATAGTGTACTTTTTTCGTATAGCACCAAGGTCAAAAATTCTTTCCCCTTCAGACTTTACTCGGACAGTGACACTCCTCCTTAGACCCTCAGTTCATTTGAATAAGTCCTTGACCAGGTTGAAAAGCAATTTATGTTGAAACACTATATAGCGAGTTTTTGAGCGCCAAATTTGACAACGTATAGAGTACTTTTTTGGTATAGCACCTAGGTCAAAAATTCTTCCCCCTCAGACTGTGCTCGGACAGTGACACTCCTCCTTAGACCCTCAAGTCATTTGAATAAGTCCTTGACTAGGTTGAAAACCACTTTATGTTGAAAAACTATATAGCGAGTTTTTGAGCGCCAAATTTGACAACGTATAGAGTACTTTTTTCATATAGCACCTAGGTCAAAAATTATTTCCCCCTCAGACTGTACTCGGACAGTGACACTCCTCCTTAGACCCTCAATTCATTTGAATAAGTCCTTGACTAGGTTGAAAAGCAATTAATGTTGAAACACTATATAGCGAGTTTTTGAGCGCCAAATTTGACAACGTATAGAGTACTTTTTTGGTATAGCACCTAGGTCAAAAATTCTTCCCCCTCAGACTGTGCTCGGACAGTGACACTCCTTCTTAGACCCTCAATTCATTTGAATAAGTCCTTGACTAGGTTGAAAAGCAATTTATGTTGAAACACTATATAGCGAGTTTTTGAGCGCCAAATTTGACAACGTATAGAGTTCTTTTTTCGTATAGCACCTAGTTTAGAAATTCTTTCCCCCTCAGACTGTACTTGGACAGTGACACTCCTCCTTTGACCCTCAATTGATTAGAATAAGTCCTTGACTAGGTTGAAAAGCAATTTATGTTGAAACACTATATAGCGAGTTTTTGAGCGCGAAATTTGACAACGTATAGAGTACTTTTTTCGTATATCACCTAGGTCAAAAATTCTTTCCCCCTCTGACTGTACTCGGACAGTGACACTCCTCCTTAGACCCTCAAGTCATTTGAATAAGTCCTTGACTAGGTTGAAAACCACTTTATGTTGAAAAACTATATAGCGAGTTTTTGAGCGCCAAATTTGACAACGTATAGAGTACTTTTTTTGTATAGCACCTAGGTCAAAAATTCTTTCCCCCTCAGACTGTACTCGGACAGTGACACTCCTCCTTAGAACCTCAATTCATTTGAAAAAGTCCTTGACTAGGTTGAAAAGCAATTTATGTTGAAACACTATATAGCGAGTTTTTGAGCGCCAAATTTGACAACGTATAGAGTACTTTTTTCGTATAGCACCTAGGTCAAAAATTCTTTCCCCCTCAGACTGTACTCGGACAGTGACACTCCTCCTTTGACCCTCAATTGATTTGAATAAGTCCTTGACTAGGTTGAAAAGCAATTTATGTTGAAACACTATATAGCGAGTTTTTGAGCGCGAAATTTGACAACGTATAGAGTACTTTTTTCGTATAGCACCTAGGTCAAAAATTCTTTCCCCCTCAGACTGTACTCGGACAGCGACACTCCTCCTTAGACCCTCAAGTCATTTGAATAAGTCCCTGACTAGGTTGAAAACCACTTTATGTTGAAAAACTATATAGCGAGTTTTTGAGCGCCAAATTTGACAACGTATAGAGTACTTTTTTCGTATAGCACCTAGGTCAAAAATTTTTTCCCCCTCAGACTGCACTCGGACAGTGACACTCCTCCTTAGACCCTCAGTTCATTTGAATAAGTCCTTGACCAGGTTGAAAAGCAATTTATGTTGAAACACTATATAGCGAGTTTTTGAGCGCCAAATTTGACAACGTATAGAGTACTTTTTTGGTATAGCACCTAGGTCAAAAATTCTTTCCCCCTCAGACTGTAATCGGACAGTGACACTTCTCCTTAGACCCTCAGTTCATTTGAATAAGTCCTTGACCAGGTTGAAAAGCAATTTATGTTGAAACACTATATAGCGAGTTTTTGAGCGCGAAATTTGACAACGTATAGAGTACTTTTTTCGTATAGCACCTAGGTCAAAAATTCTTTCCCCCTCAGACTGTACTCGGACTGTGACGCTCCTCCTTAGACTTTCAATTCATTTGAAAAAGTCCTTGACTAGGTTGAAAAGCAGTTTATGTTGAAACACTATATAGCGAGTTTTTGAGCGCCAAATTTGACAACGTATAGAGTACTTTTTTCGTATAGCACCTAGGTCAAAAATTCTTTCCCCTCAGACTGTACTCGGACAGTGACACTCCTCCTTTGACCCTCAATTGATTTGAATAAGTCCTTGACTAGGTTGAAAAGCAGTTTATGTTGAAACACTATATAGCGAGCTTTGAGCGCGAAATTTGACAACGTATAGAGTACTTTTTTCGTATAGCACCTAGGTCAAAAATTCTTCCCCCTCAGGCTGTACTCGGACAGTGACACTCCTCCTTAGACCCTCCAGTCATTTGAATAAGTCCTTGACTAGGTTGAAAACCACTTTATGTTGAAAAACTGTATAGCGAGTTTTTGAGCGCCAAATTTGACAACGTATAGAGTACTTTTTTCGTATAGCACCTAGGTCAAAAATTCTTTCCCCCTCAGACTGCACTCGGACAGTGACACTCCTCCTTAGACCCTCAAGTCATTTGAATAAGTCCTTGACTAGGTTGAAAACCACTTTATGTTGAAAAACTGTATAGCGAGTTTTTGAGCGCCAAATTTGACAACGTATAGAGTACTTTTTTCGTATAGCACCTAGGTCAAAAATTCTTTCCCCCTCAGACTGTACTCGGACAGTGACACTCCTCCTTAGACCCTCAGTTCATTTGAATAAGTCCTTGACCAGGTTGAAAAGCAATTTATGTTGAAACACTATATAGCGAGTTTTTGAGCGCGAAATTTGACAACGTATAGAGTACTTTTTTCGTATAGCACCTAGGTCAAAAATTATTTCCCCCTCAGACTTTACTCGGACAGTGACACTCCTCCTTAGACCCTCAATTCATTTGAATAAGTCCTTGACTAGGTTGAAAAGCAATTTATGTTGAAACACTATATAGCGAGTTTTTGAGCGCCAAATTTGACAACGTATAGAGAACTTTTTTGGTATAGCACCTAGGTCAAAAATTCTTTCCCCCTCAAACTGTACTCGGACAGTGACACTCCTCCTTAGACCCTCAATTCATTTGAATAAGTCCTTGACTAGGTTGAAAAGCAATTTATGTTGAAACACTATATAGCGAGTTTTTTAGCGCCAAATTTGACAACGTATAGAGTACTTTTTTCGTATAGCACCTAGGTCAAAAATTCTTTCCCCCTCAGACTGTACTCGGACAGTGACACTCCTCCTTAGACCCTCAGTTCATTTGAATAAGTCCCTGACCAAGTTGAAAAGCAATTTATGTTGAAACACTATATAGCGAGTTTTTGAGCGCGAAATTTGACAACGTATAGAGTACTTTTTTCATATAGCACCTAGGTCAAAAATTATTTCCCCCTCAGACTGTACTCGGACAGTGACACTCCTCCTTAGACCCTCAATTCATTTGAATAAGTCCTTGACTAGGTTGAAAGGCAATTTATGTTGAAACACTATATAGCGAGTTTTTGAGCGCCAAATTTGACAACGTATAGAGTACTTTTTTGGCATAGCACCTAGGTCAAAAATTTTCTTTCCCCCTCAAACTGTACTTGGACAGTGACACTCCTCCTTAGACCCTCAATTCATTTGATTAAGTCCTTGACTAGTTTGAAAAGCAATTTATGTTGAAACACTATATAGCGAGTTTTTGAGCGCCAAATTTGACAACGTATAGAGTACTTTTTTCGTATAGCACCTAGGTCAAAAATTCTTTCCCCCTCAGACTGTACTCGGACAGTGACACTCCTCCTTAGACCCTCAGTTCATTTGAATAAGTCCCTGACCAGGTTGAAAAGCAATTTATGTTGAAACACTTTATAGCGAGTTTTTGAGCGCGAAATTTGACAACGTATAGAGTACTTTTTTCATATAGCACCTAGGTCAAAAATTATTTCCCCCTCAGACTGTACTCGGACAGTGACACTCCTCCTTAGACCCTCAATTCATTTGAATAAGTCCTTGACTAGGTTGAAAGGCAATTTATGTTGAAACACTATATAGCGAGTTTTTGAGCGCCAAATTTGACAACGTATAGAGTACTTTTTTGGTATAGCACCTAGGTCAAAAATTTTCTTTCCCCCTCAAACTGTACTCGGACAGTGACACTCCTCCTTAGACCCTCAATTCATTTGATTAAGTCCTTGACTAGTTTGAAAAGCAATTTATGTTGAAACACTATATAGCGAGTTTTTGAGCGCCAAATTTGACAACGTATAGAGTACTTTTTTCGTATAGCACCTAGGTCAAAAAATTTTTTCCCCTTCAGACTGTACTCGGACAGTGAAACTCCTCCTTAGACCCTCAATTCATTTGAATAAGTCCTTGACTAGGTTGAAAAGCAATTTATGTTGAAACACTATATAGCGAGTTTTTGAGCGCCAAATTTGACAACGTATAGAGTACTTTTTTCGTCCTGCACCTAGGTCAAAAATTATTTCCCCCTCAGACTGTACTCGGACAGTGACACTCCTCCTTAGACCCTCAATTCATTTGAATAAGTCCTTGACTAGGTTGAAAGGCAATTTATGTTGAAACACTATATAGCGAGTTTTTGAGCGCCAAATTTGACAACGTATAGAGTACTTTTTTGGTATAGCACCTAGGTCAAAAATTTTCTTTCCCCCTCAAACTGTACTCGGACAGTGACACTCCTCCTTAGACCCTCAATTCATTTGAATAAGTCCTTGACTAGGTTGAAAAGCAATTTATGTTGAAACACTATATAGCGAGTTTTTGAGCGCCAAATTTGACAACGTATAGAGTACTTTTTTCGTATAGCACCTAGGTCAAAAAATTCTTTACCCGTCAGACTGTACTCGGACAGTGACACTCCTCCTTAGACCCTCAATTCATTTGAATAAGTCCTTGACTAGGTTGAAAGGCAATTTATGTTGAAACACTATATAGCGAGTTTTTGAGCGCCAAATTTGACAACGTATAGAGTACTTTTTTGGTATAGCACCTAGGTCAAAAATTTTCTTTCCCCCTCAAACTGTACTCGGACAGTGACACTCCTCCTTAGACCCTCAATTCATTTGATTAAGTCCTTGACTAGTTTGAAAGGCAATTTATGTTGAAACACTATATAGCGAGTTTTTGAGCGCCAAATTTGACAACGTATAGAGTACTTTTTTCGTATAGCACCTAGGTCAAAAAATTTTTTCCCCTTCAGACTATACTCGGACAGTGAAACTCCTCCTTAGACCCTCAATTCATTTGAATAAGTCCTTGACTAGGTTGAAAAGCAATTTATGTTGAAACACTATATAGCGAGTTTTTGAGCGCCAAATTTGACAACGTATAGAGTACTTTTTTCGTCCTGCACCTAGGTCAAAAATTATTTCCCCCTCAGACTGTACTCGGACAGTGACACTCCTCCTTAGACCCTCAATTCATTTGAATAAGTCCTTGACTAGGTTGAAAGGCAATTTATGTTGAAACACTATATAGCGAGTTTTTGAGCGCCAAATTTGACAACGTATAGAGTACTTTTTTGGTATAGCACCTAGGTCAAAAATTTTCTTTCCCCCTCAAACTGTACTCGGACAGTGACACTCCTCCTTAGACCCTCAATTCATTTGAATAAGTCCTTGACTAGGTTGAAAAGCAATTTATGTTGAAACACTATATAGCGAGTTTTTGAGCGCCAAATTTGACAACGTATAGAGTACTTTTTTCGTATAGCACCTAGGTCAAAAAATTCTTTACCCGTCAGACTGTAATCGGACAGTGAAACTCCTCCTTAGACCCTCAATTCATTTGAATAAGTCCTTGACTAGGTTGAAAAGCAATTTATGTTGAAACACAATATAGCGAGTTTTTGAGCGCCAAATTTGACAACGTATAGAGTACTTTTTTCGTCCAGCACCTAGGTCAAAAATTATTTCCCCCTCAGATTGTACTCGGACGGTGACACTCCTCCTTAGACCCTCAATTGATTTGAATAAATCCTTGACTAGGTTGAAAAGCAATTTATGTTGAAACACTATATAGCGAGTTTTTGAGCGCGAAATTTGACAACGTATAGAGCACTTTTTCGTATAGCACCTAGGTCAAAAATTCTTTCCCTCTCAGACTGTACTCGGACAGTGACACTCCTCCTTAGACCCTCAATTCATTTGAATAAGTCCTTGACTAGGTTGAAAAGCAATTTATGTTGAAACACTAACTAGCGAGTTTTTGAGCGCGAAATTTGACAACGTAGAGAGTACTTTTTTCGTATAGCACCTAGATCAAAAATTCTTTCCCTCTCAGACTGTACTCGGACAGTGAACCTCCTCCTTAGACCCTCAATTCATTTGAATTAGTCCTTGACTAGTTTGAAAAGCAATTTATGTTGAAACGCTATATAGCGAGTTTTTGAGCGCGAAATTTGACAACGTATAGAGTACTTTTTTCGTATAGCACCTAGGTCAAAAATTCTTTGTCCCTCAGACTGTACTCGGAGAGTGACACTCCTCCTTAGACCCTCAATTCATTTGAAAAAGTCCTTGACTAGGTTGAAAACCACTTTATGTTGAAAAACTATATAGCGAGTTTTTGAGCGCCAAATTTGACAACGTATAGAGTACTTTTTTCGTATAGCACCTAGGTCAAAAATTCTTTCCCCCTCAGACTGCACTCGGACGATGACACTCCTCCTTAGACCCTCAAGACATTTGAATAAGTCCTTGACTAGTTTGAAAACCACTTTATGTTGAAAAACTATATAGCGAGTTTTTGAGCGCCAAATTTGACACCGTATAGAGTACTTTTTTCGTATAGCACCTAGGTCAAAAATTCTTTCCCCCTCAGACTTTACTCGGACAGTGACACTCCTCCTTAGACCCTAAATTCATTTGAATAAGTCCTTGACTAGGTTGAAAAGCAATTTATGTTGAAACACTATATAGCGAGTTTTTGAGCGCTAAATTTGACAACGTATTGAGCACTTTTTTGGTATAGCACCTAGGTCAAAAATTCTTTCCCCCTCAGACTGTACTCGGACAGTGACACTCCTCCTTAGACCCTCAATTCATTTGAATAGGTCCTTGACTAGGTTGAAAAGCAATTTATGTTGAAACACTATATAGCGAGTTTTTGAGCGCCAAATTTGACAACGTATAGAGTACTTTTTTCGTATAGCACCTAGGTCAAAAATTCTTTCCCCCTCAGACTGTACTCGGACAGTGACACTCCTCCTTAGACCCTCAATTCATTTGAATAAGTCCTTGACTAGGTTGAAAAGCAATTTATGTTGAAACACTAAGTAGCGAGTTTTTGAGCGCGAAATTTGACAACGTAATGAGTACTTTTTTCGTATAGCACCTAGGTCAAAAATTCTTTCCCCCTCATACTGTACTCGGACAGTGACACTCCTCCTTAGACCCTCAATTCATTTGAATAAGTCCTTGACTAGGTTGAAAAGCAATTTATGTTGAAACGCTATATAGCGAGTTTTTGAGCGCGAAATTTGACAACGTATAGAGTACTTTTTTCGTATAGCACCTAGGTCAAAAACTCTTTCTCCCTCAGACTGTACTCGGACAGTGATACTCCTCCTTAGACCCTCAATTCATTTGAATAAGTCCTTGACTAGTTTGAAAAGCAATTTATGTTGAAACGCTATATAGCGAGTTTTTGAGCGCGAAATTTGACAACGTATAGAGTACTTTTTTCGTATAGCACCTAGGTCAAAAATTATTTCTCCCTCAGACTGTACTCGGACAGTGACACTCCTCCTTAGACCCTCAATTCATTTGAATAAGTCCTTGACTAGGTTGAAAAGCAATTTATGTTGAAACGCTATATAGCGAGTTTTTGAGCGCGAAATTTGACAACGTATAGAGTACTTTTTTCGTATAGCACCTAGGTCAAAAACTCTTTCTCCCTCAGACTGTACTCGGACAGTGACACTCCTCCTTAGACCCTCAATTCATTTGAAAAAGTGCTTGACTAGGTTGAAAACCACTTTATGTTGAAACGCTATATAGCGAGTTTTTGAGCGCGAAATTTGACAACGTATAGAGTACTTTTTTCGTATAGCACCTAGGTCAAAAATTCTTTCCCCCTCAGAATGTACTCGGACAGTGACACTCCTCCTTAGACCCTCAATTCATTTGAATAAGTCCTTGACTAGGTTGAAAAGCAATTTATGTTGAAACACTAAGTAGCGAGTTTTTGAGCGCGAAATTTGACAACGTAATGAGAACTTTTTTCGTATAGCACCTAGGTCAAAAATTCTTTCCCCCTCAGACTGTACTCGGACAGTGACACTCCTCCTTAGACCCTCAATTCATTTGAATAAGTCCTTGACTAGGTTGAAAAGCAATTTATGTTGAAACGCTATATAGCGAGTTTTTGAGCGCGAAATTTGACAACGTATAGAGTACTTTTTTCGTATAGCACCTAGGTCAAAAACTCTTTCTCCCTCAGACTGTACTCGGACAGTGATACTCCTCCTTAGACCCTCAATTCATTTGAATAAGTCCTTGACTAGGTTGAAAAGCAATTTATGTTGAAACGCTACATAGCGAGTTTTTGAGCGCGAAATTTGACAACGTATAGAGTACTTTTTTCGTATAGCACCTAGGTCAAAAATTATTTCTCCCTCAGACTGTACTCGGACAGTGACACTCCTCCTTAGACCCTCAATTCATTTGAATAAGTCCTTGACTAGGTTGAAAAGCAATTTATGTTGAAACGCTATATAGCGAGTTTTTGAGCGCGAAATTTGACAACGTATAGAGTACTTTTTTCGTATAGCACCTAGGTCAAAAACTCTTTCTCCCTCAGACTGTACTCGGACAGTGACACTCCTCCTTAGACCCTCAATTCATTTGAAAAAGTGCTTGACTATGTTGAAAACCACTTTATGTTGAAAAACTATATAGCGAGTTTTTGAGCGCCAAATTTGACAACGTATAGAGTTCTTCTTTCGTATAGCACCTAGGTCAAAAATTCTTTCCCCCTCAGACTGCACTCGGACAGTGACACTCCTCCTTAGACCCTCAATTCATTTGAATAAGTCCTTGACTAGGTTGAAAAGCAATTTATGTTGAAACGCTATATAGCGAGTTTTTGAGCGCGAAATTTGACAACGTATAGAGTACTTTTTTCGTATAGCACCTAGGTCAAAAATTATTTCTCCCTCAGACTGTACTCGGACAGTGACAATCCCCCTTAGACCCTCAATTCATTTGAATAAGTCCTTGACTAGGTTGAAAAGCAATTTATGTTGAAACGCTATATAGCGAGTTTTTGAGCGCGAAATTTGACAACGTAAAGAGTACTTTTTTCGTATAGCACCTAGGTCAAAAATTCTTTCCCCCTCAGACTGTACTCGGACAGTGACACTCCTCCTTAGACCCTCAATTCATTTGAGTAAGTCCTTGACTAGGTTGAAAATCAATTTATGTTGAAACGCTATATAGCGAGTTTTTGAGCGCGAAATTTGACAACGTATAGAGTACTTTTTTCGTATAGCACCTAGGTCAAAATTTCTTTCCCCCTCAGAGTGTAATCGGACAGTGAAACTCCTCCTTAGACCCTCAATTCATTTGAAAAAGCGCTTGACTAGGTTGAAAACCACTTTATGTTGAAAAACTATATAGCGAGTTTTTGAGCGCCAAATTTGACAACGTATAGAGTACTTTTTTCGTATAGCACCTAGGTCAAAACTTTTTTTCCCTCTCAGACTGTACTCGGACAGTGACACTCCTCCTTAGACCCTCAGTTCATTTGAATAAGTCCTTGACCAGGTTGAAAAGCAATTTATGTTGAAACACTATATAGCGAGTTTTTGAGCGCGAAATTTGACAACGTATAGAGTACTTTTTTCGTATAGCACCTAGGTCAAAAATTCTTTCCCCCTCAGACTGTACTCGGACAGTGACACTCCTCCTTAGACCCTCAATTCATTTGAGTAAGTCCTTGACTAGGTTGAAAATCAATTTATGTTGAAACGCTATATAGCGAGTTTTTGAGCGCGAAATTTGACAACGTATAGAGTACTTTTTTCGTATAGCACCTAGGTCAAAATTTCTTTCCCCCTCAGACTGTACTCGGACAGTGACACTCCTCCTTAGACCCTCAATTCATTTGAATAAGTCCTTGACAAGGTTGAAAAGCAATTTATGTTGAAACGCTATATAGCGAGTTTTTGAGCGCGAAATTTGACAACGTATAGAGTACTTTTTTCGTATAGCACCTAGGTCAAAAATTCTTTTCCCTCTCAGACTGTACTCGGACAGTGACACTCCTCCTTAGACCCTCAGTTCATTTGAATAAGTCCTTGACCAGGTTGAAAAGCAATTTATGTTGAAACACTATATAGCGAGTTTTTGAGCGCGAAATTTGACAACGTATAGAGTACTTTTTTCGTATAGCACCTAGGTCAAAAATTCTTTCCCCCTCAGACTGTACTCGGACAGTGACACTCCTCCTTAGACCCTCAATTCATTTGAGTAAGTCCTTGACTAGGTTGAAAATCAATTTATGTTGAAACGCTATATAGCGAGTTTTTGAGCGCGAAATTTGACAACGTATAGAGTACTTTTTTCGTATAGCACCTAGGTCAAAATTTCTTTCCCCCTCAGACTGTACTCGGACAGTGACACTCCTCCTTAGACCCTCAATTCATTTGAATAAGTCCTTGACAAGGTTGAAAAGCAATTTATGTTGAAACGCTATATAGCGAGTTTTTGAGCGCGAAATTTGACAACGTATAGAGTACTTTTTTCGTATAGCACCTAGGTCAAAATTTCTTTCCCCCTCAGACTGTACTCGGACAGTGACACTCCTCCTTAGACCCTCAATTCATTTGAATAAGTCCTTGACAAGGTTGAAAAGTAATTTATGTTGAAACGCTATATAGCGAGTTTTTGAGCGCGAAATTTGACAACGTATAGAGTACTTTTTTCGTATAGCACCAAGATCAAAAGTTCTTTCCCCCTCAGACTGTACTCGGACAGTGACACTCCTCCTTAGACCCTCAATTCATTTGAAAAAGTGCTTGACTAGGTTGAAAACCACTTTATGTTGAAAAACTATATAGCGAGTTTTTGAGCGCCAAATTTGACAACGTATAGAGTACTTTTTTCGTATAGCACCTAGGTCAAAAATTCTTTTCCCTCTCAGACTGTACTCGGACAGTGACACTCCTCCTTAGACCCTCAGTTCATTTGAATAAGTCCTTGACTAGGTTGAAAAGTAATTTATGTTGAAACGCTATATAGCGAGTTTTTGAGCGCGAAATTTGACAACGTATAGAGTACTTTTTTCGTATAGCACCAAGATCAAAAGTTCTTTCCCCCTCAGACTGTACTCGGACAGTGACACTCCTCCTTAGACCCTCAATTCATTTGAAAAAGTGCTTGACTAGGTTGAAAACCACTTTATGTTGAAAAACTATATAGCGAGTTTTTGAGCGCCAAATTTGACAACGTATAGAGTACTTTTTTCGTATAGCACCTAGGTCAAAAATTCTTTTCCCTCTCAGACTGTACTCGGACAGTGACACTCCTCCTTAGACCCTCAGTTCATTTGAATAAGTCCTTGACCAGGTTGAAAAGCAATTTATGTTGAAACACTATATAGCGAGTTTTTGAGCGCGAAATTTGACAACGTATAGAGTACTTTTTTCGTATAGCACCTAGGTCAAAAATTATTTCCCCCTCAGACTGTACTCGGACAGTGACACTCTTCCTTAGACCCTCAATTCAATTGAATAAGTCCTTGACTAGGTTGAAAAGCAATTTATGTTGAAACGCTATATAGCGAGTTTTTGAGCGCCAAATTTGACAACGTATAGAGTACTTTTTTGGTATAGCACCTAGGTCAAAAATTCTTTCCCCCTCAGACTGTACTCGGACAGTGACACTCCTCCTTAGACCCTCAATTGATTTGAATAAGTCCTTGACTAGGTTGAAGAGCAATTTATGTTGAAACACTATATAGCGAGTTTTTGAGCGCCAGATTTGACAACGTATAGAGTACTTTTTTCGTATAGCACCTAGGTCAAAAATTATTTCCCCCTCAGACTGCACTCGGACAGTGACACTCTTCCTTAGACCCTCAATTCAATTGAATAAGTCCTTGACTAGGTTGAAAAGCAATTTATGTTGAAACACTATATAGCGAGTTTTTGAGCGCCAAATTTGACAACGTATAGAGTACTTTTTTCGTATAGCACCTAGGTCAAAAATTCTTTCCCCCTCAGACTGTACTCGGACAGTGACACTCCTCCTTAGACCCTCAATTGATTTGAATAAGTCCTTGACTAGGTTGAAGAGCAATTTTTGTTGAAACACTATATAGAGAGTTTTTGAGCGCGAAATTTGACAACGTATAGAGTACTTCTTTCGTATAGCACCTAGGTCAAAAATTCTTTCCCCCTCAGACTGTACTCGGACAGTGACACTCCTCCTTAGACCCCAAGTTCATTTGAATAAGTCCTTGGCCAGGTTGAAAAGCAATTTATGTTGAAACACTATATAGCGAGTTTTTGAGCGCGAAATTTGACAACGTATAGAGTACTTTTTTCGTATAGCACCTAGGTCAAAAATTATTTCCCCCTCAGACTGTACTCGGACAGTGACACTCCTCCTTAGACCCCCAATTCAATTGAATAAGTCCTTGACTAGGTTGAAAAGCAATTTATGTTGAAACAATATATAGCGAATTTTTGAGCGCCAAATTTGACAACGTATAGAGTACTTTTTTGGTATAGCACCTAGGTCAAAAATTCTTTCCCCCTCAGACTGTACTCGGACAGTGACACTCCTCCTTAGACCCTCAATTCATTTGAATAAGTCCTTGACTAGGTTGAAAAGCATTTTATGTTGAAACACTATATAGCGAATTTTTGAGCGCCAAATTTGACAACGTATAGAGTACTTTTTTCGTATAGCACCTAGGTCAAAAATTCTTTCACCCTCAGACTGTACTCGGACAGTGACACTCCTCCTTAGACCCTCAATTGATTTGAATAAGTCCTTGACTAGGTTGAAGAGCAATTTTTGTTGAAACACTATATAGCGAGTTTTTGAGCGCGAAATTTGACAACGTATAGAGTACTTTTTTCTTATAGCACCTAGGTCAAAAATTCTTTCCCCCTCAGACTGTACTCGGACAGTGACACTCCTACATAGACCCTCAATTCATTTGAATAAGTCCTTGACTAGGTTGAAAAGGAATTTATGTTGAAACACTAAATAGCGAGTTTTTGAGCGCGAAATTTGACAACGTAGAGAGTACTTTTTTCGTATAGCACCTAGGTCAAAAAATTTTCCCCCTCAGACTGTACTCGGACAGTGACACTCCTCCTTAGTCCCTCAATTCATTTGAATAAGTCCTTGACTAGGTTGAAAAGCAATTTATGTAGAAACGCTATATAGCGAGTTTTTGAGCGCGAAACTTGACAACGTATAGAGTACTTTTTTCGTATAGCACCTAGGTCAAAAATTCTTTCCCCCTCAGACTGTACTCGCACAGTGACACTCCTCCTTAGACCCTCAATTCATTTGAAAAAGTCCTTGACTAGGTTGAAAAGCAATTTATGTTGAAACGCTATATAGCGAGTTTTTGAGCGCGAAATTTGACAACGTATAGAGTACTTTTTTCGTATAGCACCTAGGTAAAAAATGCTTTCCCCCTCAGACTGTACTCGGACAGTGACACTCCTCCTTAGACCCTCATTTCATTTGAATAAGTCCTTGACTAGGTTGAAAAGCAATTTATGTTGAAACACTAAATAGCGAGTTTTTGAGCGCGAAATTTGACAACGTAGAGAGTACTTTTTTCGTAAAGCATCCAGGTCAAAAATTCTTCCCCCCCCCAGACTGTACTCGGACAGCGACACTCCTCCTTAGACACTCAATTCATTTGAATAAGTCCTTGACTAGGTTGAAAAGCAATTTATGTTGAAACACTATATAGCGAGTTTTTGAGCGCGAAATTTGACAACGTAGAGAGTACTTTTTTCGTATCGCACCTAGGTCAAAAAATCTTTCCCCTCAGACTGTACTCGGACAGTGACACTCCTCCTTAGAACCCTCAATTCATTTGAATAAGTCCTTGACTAGGTTGAAAAGCAATTTATGTTGAAACACTAAATAGCGAGTTTTTGAGCGCGAAATTTGACAACGTAGAGAGTACTTTTTTCGTATCGCACCTAGGTCAAAAAATCTTTCCCCCTCAGACTATACTTGGACAAGGACACTCCTTTTTAGACCCTCAATTCATTTGAATAAGTCCTTGACTAGGTTGAAAAGCAATTTATGTTGAAACACTATATAGCGAGTTTTTGAGCGCCAAATTTGACAACGTATTGAGTACTTTTTTCTTATAGCACCTAGGTCAAAAACTCTTTCCCCCTCAGACTGTACTCGGACAGTGACACTCCTCCTTAGAACCCTCAATTCATTTGAATAAGTCCTTGACTAGGTTGAAAAGCAATTTATGTTGAAACACTAAATAGCGAGTTTTTGAGCGCGAAATTTGACAACGTAGAGAGTACTTTTTTCGTATCGCACCTAGGTCAAAAAATCTTTCCCCCTCAGACTATACTTGGACAAGGAAACTCATCCTTAGACCCTCAATTCATTTGAATAAGTCCTTGACTATGTTGAAAAGCAATTTATGTTAACACTATATTGCGAGTTTTTGAGCGCGAAATTTGACAACGTATAGAGTACTTTTTTCGTATAGCACCTAGGTCAAAAATTCTTTCCCCCTCAGACTGTACTCGGACAGTGACACTCCTACATAGACCCTCAATTCATTTGAATAAGTCCTTGACTAGGTTGAAAAGGAATTTATGTTGAAACACTAAATAGCGAGTTTTTGAGCGCGAAATTTGACAACGTATAGAGTACTTTTTTCGTATAGCACCTAGGTCAAAAAATTTTCCCCCTCAGACTGTACTCGGACAGTGACACTCCTCCTTAGTCCCTCAATTCATTTGAATAAGTCCTTGACTAGGTTGAAAAGCAATTTATGTAGAAACGCTATATAGCGAGTTTTTGAGCGCGAAACTTGACAACGTATAGAGTACTTTTTTCGTATAGCACCTAGGTCAAAAATTCTTTCCCCCTCAGACTGTACTCGCACAGTGACACTCCTCCTTAGTCCCTCAATTCATTTGAATAAGTCCTTGACTAGGTTGAAAAGGAATTTATGTTGAAACACTAAATAGCGAGTTTTTGAGCGCGAAATTTGACAACGTAGAGAGTACTTTTTTCGTATAGCATCCAGGTCAAAAATTCTTTCCCCCCAGACTGTACTCGGACAGCGACACTCCTCCTTAGACACTCAATTCATTTGAATAAGTCCTTGACTAGGTTGAAAAGCAATTTATGTTGAAACACTATATAGCGAGTTTTTGAGCGCGAAATTTGACAACGTATTGAGTACTTTTTTCTTATAGCACCTAGGTCAAAAACTCTTTCCCCCTCAGACTGTACTCGGACAGTGACACTCCTCCTTAGAACCCTCAATTCATTTGAATAAGTCCTTGACTAGGTTGAAAAGCAATTTATGTTGAAACACTAAATAGCGAGTTTTTGAGCGCGAAATTTGACAACGTAGAGAGTACTTTTTTCGTATCGCACCTAGGTCAAAAACTCTTTCCCCCTCAGACTGTACTCGGACAGTGACACTCCTCCTTAGAACCCTCAATTCATTTGAATAAGTCCTTGACTAGGTTGAAAAGCAATTTATGTTGAAACACTAAATAGCGAGTTTTTGAGCGCGAAATTTGACAACGTAGAGAGTACTTTTTTCGTATCGCACCTAGGTCAAAAATTCTTTCCCCCTCAGACTGTACTCGGACAGTGACACTCCTACATAGACCCTCAATTCATTTGAATAAGTCCTTGACTAGGTTGAAAAGCAATTTATGTTGAAACACTAAATAGCGAGTTTTTGAGCGCGAAATTTGACAACGTAGAGAGTACTTTTTTCGTATCGCACCTAGGTCAAAAATTCTTTCCCCCTCAGACTGTACTCGGACAGTGACACTCCTACATAGACCCTCAATTCATTTGAATAAGTCCTTGACTAGGTTGAAAAGGAATTTATGTTGAAACACTAAATAGCGAGTTTTTGAGCGCGAAATTTGACAACGTATAGAGTACTTTTTTCGTATAGCACCTAGGTCAAAAAATTTTCCCCCTCAGACTGTACTCGGACAGTGACACTCCTCCTTAGTCCCTCAATTCATTTGAATAAGTCCTTGACTAGGTTGAAAAGCAATTTATGTAGAAACGCTATATAGCGAGTTTTTGAGCGCGAAACTTGACAACGTATAGAGTACTTTTTTCGTATAGCACCTAGGTCAAAAATTCTTTCCCCCTCAGACTGTACTCGCACAGTGACACTCCTCCTTAGTCCCTCAATTCATTTGAATAAGTCCTTGACTAGGTTGAAAAGGAATTTATGTTGAAACACTAAATAGCGAGTTTTTGAGCGCGAAATTTGACAACGTAGAGAGTACTTTTTTCGTATAGCATCCAGGTCAAAAATTCTTTCCCCCAGACTGTACTCGGACAGCGACACTCCTCCTTAGACACTCAATTCATTTGAATAAGTCCTTGACTAGGTTGAAAAGCAATTTATGTTGAAACACTATATAGCGAGTTTTTGAGCGCGAAATTTGACAACGTATTGAGTACTTTTTTCTTATAGCACCTAGGTCAAAAACTCTTTCCCCCTCAGACTGTACTCGGACAGTGACACTCCTCCTTAGAACCCTCAATTCATTTGAATAAGTCCTTGACTAGGTTGAAAAGCAATTTATGTTGAAACACTAAATAGCGAGTTTTTGAGCGCGAAATTTGACAACGTAGAGAGTACTTTTTTCGTATCGCACCTAGGTCAAAAATTCTTTCCCCCTCAGACTATACTTGGACAAGGACACTCCTCCTTAGACCCTCAATTCATTTGAATAAGTCCTTGACTAGGTTGAAAAGCAATTTATGTTGAAACACTATATAGCGAGTTTTTGAGCGCCAAATTTGACAACGTATAGAGTACTTTTTTCGTATAGCACCTAGGTCAAAAATTCTTTCCCCCTCAGACTGTACTCGGACAGTGACACTCCTACATAGACCCTCAATTCATTTGAATAAGTCCTTGACTAGGTTGAAAAGGAATTTATGTTGAAACACTAAATAGCGAGTTTTTGAGCGCGAAATTTGACAACGTATAGAGTACTTTTTTCGTATAGCACCTAGGTCAAAAAATTTTCCCCCTCAGACTGTACTCGGACAGTGACACTCCTCCTTAGTCCCTCAATTCATTTGAATAAGTCCTTGACTAGGTTGAAAAGCAATTTATGTAGAAACGCTATATAGCGAGTTTTTGAGCGCGAAACTTGACAACGTATAGAGTACTTTTTTCGTATAGCACCTAGGTCAAAAATTCTTTCCCCCTCAGACTGTACTCGCACAGTGACACTCCTCCTTAGTCCCTCAATTCATTTGAATAAGTCCTTGACTAGGTTGAAAAGGAATTTATGTTGAAACACTAAATAGCGAGTTTTTGAGCGCGAAATTTGACAACGTAGAGAGTACTTTTTTCGTATAGCATCCAGGTCAAAAATTCTTTCCCCCAGACTGTACTCGGACAGCGACACTCCTCCTTAGACACTCAATTCATTTGAATAAGTCCTTGACTAGGTTGAAAAGCAATTTATGTTGAAACACTATATAGCGAGTTTTTGAGCGCGAAATTTGACAACGTATTGAGTACTTTTTTCTTATAGCACCTAGGTCAAAAACTCTTTCCCCCTCAGACTGTACTCGGACAGTGACACTCCTCCTTAGAACCCTCAATTCATTTGAATAAGTCCTTGACTAGGTTGAAAAGCAATTTATGTTGAAACACTAAATAGCGAGTTTTTGAGCGCGAAATTTGACAACGTAGAGAGTACTTTTTTCGTATCGCACCTAGGTCAAAAATTCTTTCCCCCTCAGACTATACTTGGACAAGGACACTCCTCCTTAGACCCTCAATTCATTTGAATAAGTCCTTGACTAGGTTGAAAAGCAATTTATGTTGAAACACTATATAGCGAGTTTTTGAGCGCCAAATTTGACAACGTATAGAGTACTTTTTTCGTATAGCACCTAGGTCAAAAATTCTTTCCCCCTCAGACTGTACTCGGACAGTGACACTCCTACATAGACCCTCAATTCATTTGAATAAGTCCTTGACTAGGTTGAAAAGGAATTTATGTTGAAACACTAAATAGCGAGTTTTTGAGCGCGAAATTTGACAACGTATAGAGTCCTTTTTTCGTATAGCACCTAGGTCAAAAAATCTTTCCCCCTCAGACTATACTTGGACAAGGACACTCCTCCTTAGACCCTCAATTCATTTGAATAAGTCCTTGACTAGGTTGAAAAGCAATTTATGTTGAAACACTATATTGCGAGTTTTTGAGCGCGAAATTTGACAACGTATAGAGTACTTTTTTCGTATAGCACCTAGGTCAAAAATTCTTCCCCCTCAGACTGTACTCGGACAGTGACACTCCTACATAGACCCTCAATTCATTTGAATAAGTCCTTGACTAGGTTGAAAAGGAATTTATGTTGAAACACTAAATAGCGAGTTTTTGAGCGCGAAATTTGACAACGTATAGAGTACTTTTTTCGTATAGCACCTAGGTCAAAAAATTTTCCCCCTCAGACTGTACTCGGACAGTGACACTCCTCCTTAGTCCCTCAATTCATTTGAATAAGTCCTTGACTAGGTTGAAAAGCAATTTATGTAGAAACGCTATAAAGCGAGTTTTTGAGCGCGAAACTTGACAACGTATAGAGTACTTTTTTCGTATAGCACCTAGGTCAAAAATTCTTTCCCCCTCAGACTGTACTCGCACAGTGACACTCCTCCTTAGTCCCTCAATTCATTTGAATAAGTCCTTGACTAGGTTGAAAAGCAATTTATGTTGAAACACTAAATAGCGAGTTTTTGAGCGCGAAATTTGACAACGTAGAGAGTACTTTTTTCGTATAGCATCCAGGTCAAAAATTCTTTCCCCCCAGACTGTACTCGGACAGCGACACTCCTCCTTAGACACTCAATTCATTTGAATGAGTCCTTGACTAGGTTGAAAAGCAATTTATGTTGAAACACTATATAGCGAGTTTTTGAGCGCGAAATTTGACAACGTATAGAGTACTTTTTTCGTATAGCACCTACGTCAAAAATTATTTCCCCCTCAGACTGTACTCGGACAGTGACACTCCTCCTTAGACCCTCAATTCATTTGAATAAGTCCTTGACTAGGTTGAAAAGCAATTTATGTTGAAACACTAAATAGCGAGTTTTTGAGCGCGAAATTTGACAACGTAGAGAGTACTTTTTTCGTATCGCACCTAGGTCAAAAAATCTTTCCCCCTCAGACTATACTTGGACAAGGACACTCCTCCTTAGACCCTCAATTCATTTGAATAAGTCCTTGACTAGGTTGAAAAGCAATTTATGTTGAGACACTATATAGCGAGTTTTTGAGCGCCAAATTTGACAACGTATAGAGTACTTTTTTCGCATAGCACCTAGGTCAAAAATTCTTTCCCCCTCAAACTGTACTCGGACAGTGAGACTCCTCCTTAGACCCTCAATTCATTTGAATAAGTCCTTGACTAGGTTGAAAAGCAATTTATGTTGAAACACTATATAGCGAGTTTTTGAGCGCGAAATTTGACAACGTATAGAGTACTTTTTTCGTATAGCACCTAGGTCAAAAATTATTTCCCCCTCAGACTGTACTCGGACAGTGACACTCCTCCTTAGACCCTCAATTCATTTGAATAAGTCCTTGACTAGGTTGAAAAGCAATTTATGTTGAAACACTATATAGCGAGTCTTTGAGCGCCAAATTTGACAACGTATAGAGTACTTTTTTCGTATAGCACCTAGGTCAAAAATTTTTTCCCCCTCAGACTGTACTCGGACAGTGACACTCCTCCTTAGACCCTCAATTCATTTGAATAAGTCCTTGACTAGGTTGAAAAGCAATTTATGTTGAAACACTATATAGCGAGTTTTTGAGCGCCAAATTTGACAACGTATCTCTATACGTTGTCAAATTTCGTATAGCACCTAGGTCAAAAATTCGTTCCCCCTCAGACTGTACTCGGACAGTGACACTCCTCCTTAGACCCTCAATTCATTTGAATAAGTCCTTGACTAGGTTGAAAAGCAATTTATGTTGAAACACTAAGTAGCGAGTTTTTGAGCGCGAAATTTGACAACGTAATGAGTACTTTTTTCGTATAGCACCTAGGTCAAAAATTCTTTCCCCCTCAAACTGTACTCGGACAGTGACACTCCTCCTTAGACCCTCAATTCATTTGAATAAGTCCTTGACTAGGTTGAAAAGCAATTTATGTTGAAACACTATATAGCGAGTTTTTGAGCGCGAAATTTGACAACGTATAGAGTACTTTTTTCGTATAGCACCTAGGTCAAAAATTATTTCCCCCTCAGACTGTACTCGGACAGTGACACTCCTCCTTAGACCCTCAATTCATTTGAATAAGTCCTTGACTAGGTTGAAAAGCAATTTATGTTGAAACACTATATAGCGAGTCTTTGAGCGCCAAATTTGACAACGTATAGAGTACTTTTTTCGCATAGCACCTAGGTCAAAAATTCTTTCCCCCTCAAACTGTACTCGGACAGTGACACTCCTCCCTAGACCCTCAATTCATTTGAATAAGTCCTTGACTAGGTTGAAAAGCAATTTATGTTGAAACACTATATAGCGAGTTTTTGAGCGCGAAATTTGACAACGTATAGAGTACTTTTTTCGTATAGCACCTAGGTCAAAAATTATTTCCCCCTCAGACTGTACTCGGACAGTGACACTCCTCCTTAGACCCTCAATTCATTTGAATAAGTCCTTGACTAGGTTGAAAAGCAATTTATGTTGAAACACTATATAGCGAGTCTTTGAGCGCCAAATTTGACAACGTATAGAGTACTTTTTTCGTATAGCACCTAGGTCAAAAATTTTTCCCCCTCAGACTGTACTCGGACAGTGACACTCCTCCTTAGACCCTCAATTCATTTGAATAAGTCCTTGACTAGGTTGAAAAGCAATTTATGTTGAAACACTATATAGCGAGTTTTTGAGCGCCAAATTTGACAACGTATCTCTATACGTTGTCAAATTTCGTATAGCACCTAGGTCAAAAATTCGTTCCCCCTCAGACTGTACTCGGACAGTGACACTCCTCCTTAGACCCTCAATTTATTTGAATAAGTCCTTGACTAGGTTGAAAGGCAATTTATGTTGAAACACTATATAGCGAGTTTTTGAGCGCGAAATTTGACAACGTATAGAGTACTTCTTTCGTATAGCACCTAGGTCAAAAATTAATTCACCTTCAGACTGTACTCGGACAGTGACACTCCTCCTTAGACCCTCAATTGATTTGAATAAGTCCTTGACTAGGTTGAAAAGCATTTTATGTTGAGACACTATATAGCGAGTTTTTGAGCGCGAAATTTGACAACGTATAGAGTACTTTTATCGTATAGCACCTAGGTCAAAAACTCTTTCCCCCTCAGAATGTACTCGGAGAGTGACACTCCTCCTTAGACCCTCAATTCATTTGAATAAGTCCTTGACTAGGTTGAAAAGCAATTTATGTTGAAACACTATATTGCGAGTTTTTGAGCGCGAAATTTGACAACGTATAGAGTACTTTTTTCGTATTGAACCTAGGTCAAAAATTCTTCCCCCCTCAGACTGTACTCGGACAGTGACACTCCTCCTTAGACCCTCAATTTATTTGAAGAAGTCCTTGACTAGGTTGAAAGGCAATTTATGTTGAAACACTATATAGCGAGTTTTTGAGCGCGAAATTTGACAACGTATAGAGTACTTCTTTCGTATAGCACCTAGGTCAAAAATTAATTCACCTTCAGACTGTACTCGGACAGTGACACTCCTCCTTAGACCCTCAATTGATTTGAATAAGTCCTTGACTAGGTTGAAAAGCATTTTATGTTGAGACACTATATAGCGAGTTTTTGAGCGCGAAATTTGACAACGTATAGAGTACTTTTATCGTATAGCACCTAGGTATAAAACTCTTTCCCCCTCAGAATGTACTCGGAAAGTGACACTCCTCCTTAGACCCTCAATTCATTTGAATAAGTCCTTGACTAGGTTGAAAAGCAATTTATGTTGAAACACTATATTGCGAGTTTTTGAGCGCGAAATTTGACAACGTATAGAGTACTTTTTTCGTATTGAACCTAGGTCAAAAATTCTTCCCCCCTCAGACTGTAATCGGACAGTGACACTGCTCCTTAGACCCTCAATTCATTTGAATAAGTCCTTGACTAGGTTGAAAAGCAATTTATGTTGAAACACTATATAGGAGTATTTGAGCGCCAAGTTTGACAACGTATAGAGTAGTTTTTTCGTATAGCACCTAGGTCAAAAATTCTTTCCCCCTCAGACTGTACTCGGACAGTGACACTCCTCCTTAGACACTCATTTGATTTGAATAAGTCCTTGACTAGGTTGAAAAGCAATTTATGTTGAAACACTATATAGCGAGTTTTTGAGCGCGAAATTTGACAACGTATAGAGTACTTTTATCGTATAGCACCTAGGTCAAAAACTCTTTCCCCCTCAGACTGTACTCGGACAGTGACACTCCTTCTTAGACCCTCATTTCATATGAATAAGTCCTTGACTAGGTTGAAAAGCAATTTATGTTGAAACACTATATTGCGAGTTTTTCAGCGCGAAATTTGACAACGTATAGAGTAGTTTTTTCGTATAGCACCTACGTCAAAAATTCTTTCCCCCTCAGACTGTACTCGGACAGTGACACTCCTCCTTAGACCCTCAATTCATATGAATAAGTCCTTGACTAGGTTGAAAAGCAATTTATGTTGAAACACTATATTGCGAGTTTTTGAGCGCGAAATTTGACAACGTATAGAGTAGTTTTTTCGTATAGCACCTACGTCAAAAATTCTTTCCCCCTCAGACTGTACTCGGACAGTGACACTCCTCCTTAGACCCTCAATTGATTTGAATAAGTCCTTGACTAGGTTGAAAAGCAATTTATGTTGAAACACTATATAGCGAGTTTTTGAGCGCGAAATTTGACAACGTATAGAGTACTTTTATCGTATAGCACCTAGGTCAAAAACTCTTTCCCCCTCAGACTGTACTCGGACAGTGACACTCCTTCTTAGACCCTCAATTCATTTGAATAAGTCCTTGACTAGGTTGAAAAGCAATTTATGTTGAAACACTATATTGCGAGTTTTTGAGCGCGAAATTTGACAACGTATAGAGTACTTTTTTCATATTGAACCTAGGTCAAAAATTCTTCCCCCCTCAGACTGTAATCGGACAGTGACACTCCTCCTTAGACCCGCAATTCATTTGAATAAGTCCTTGACTAGGTTGAAAAGCAATTTATGTTGAAACACTATATAGCGAGTTTTTGAGCGCCAAATTTGACAACGTATAGAGTACTTTTTTCGTATAGCACCTAGGTCAAAAATTCTTTCCCCCTCAGACTGTACTCGGACAGTGACACTCCTCCTTAGACCCTCAATTCATTTGAATAAGTCCTTGACTAGGTTGAAAAGCAATTTATGTTGAAACACTATATAGCGAGTTTTTGAGCGCCAAATTTGACAACGTATAGAGTACTTTTTTCGTATAGCACCTAGGTCAAAAATTCTTTCCCCCTCAGGCTGTACTCGGACAGTGACACTCCTGCTTAGACCCTCAATTGATTTGAATAAGTCCTTGACTAGGTTGAAAAGCAATTTATGTTGAAACACTATATAGCGAGTTTTTGAGCGCGAAATTTGTCAACGTATAGAGTACTTTTTTCGTATAGCACCTAGGTCAAAAATTCTTTCCCCCTCAGACTGCACTCAGACAGTGATACTCCTCCTTAGACCCTCAATTCAATTGAATAAGTCCTTGACTAGGTTGAAAAGCAATTTATGATGAAACACTATATAGCGAAATTTTGAGCGCGAAATTTGACAACGTATAGAGTACTTTTTTCGTATAGCACCTAGGTCAAAAACTCTTTCCCCCTCAGACTGTACTCGGACAGTGAAACTACTCCTTAGACCCTCAATTCATTTGAATAAGTCCTCGACTAGGTTGAAAAGCAATTTAATTCTGAAACACTATATAGCGAGTTTTTGAGCGCCAAATTTGACAACGTATAGAGAACTTTTTTCGTATAGCACCTAGGTCAAAAATTCTTTCCCCCTCAGGCTGTACTCGGACAGTGACACTCCTCCTTAGACCCTCAATTGATTTGAATAAGTCCTTGACTAGGTTGAAAAGCAATTTATGTTGAAACACTATATAGCGAGTTTTTGAGCGCCAAATTTGACAACCTATAGAGTACTTTTTTCGTATAGCACCTAGGTCAAAAATTCTTTCCCCCTCAGACTGCACTCGGACAGTGAAACTCCTCCTTAGAACCTCAATTCATTTGAATAAGTCCTCGACTAGGTTGAAAAGCAATTTAATTCTGAAACACTATATAGCGAGTTTTTGAGCGCCAAGTTTGACAACGTATAGAGAACTTTTTTCGTATAGCACCTAGGTCAAAAATTCTTTCCCCCTCAGACTTTACTTCGACAGTGACACTCCTCCTTAGACCCTCAATCGATTTGAATAAGTCCTTGACTAGGTTGAAAAGCAATTTATGTTGAAACACTATATAGCGAATTTTTTGAGCGCCAAATTTGACAACGTAAAGAGTACTTTTTTCGTATAGCACCTAGGTCAAAAATTCTTTCACCCTCAGACTGTACTCGGACAGTGACACTCCTCCTTAGACCCTCAATTCAATTGAATAAGTCCTTGACTAGGTTGAAAAGCAATTTATGTTGAAACACTATATAGCGAAATTTTGAGCGCGAAATTTGACAACGTATAGAGTACTTTTTTCGTATTAAACCTAGGTCAAAAATTTTTTCCCCCTCAGACTGTAATCGGACATTGACACTCCTCCTTAGACCCTCAAATCATTTGAATGAGTCCTTGACTAGGTTGAAAAGCAATTTATGTTGAAACACTATATAGCGAGTTTTTGAGCGCCAAATTTGACAACGTATAGAGTACTTTTTTCGTATAGCACCTAGGTCAAAAACTCTTTCCCCCTCAGACTGTACTCGGACAGTGACACTCCTCCTTAGACCCTCAATTCATTTGAATAATTCCTCGACTAGGTTGAAAAGCAATTTATGTTGAAACACTATATAGCGAGTTTTTGAGCGCCAAATTTGACAACGTATAGAGAACTTTTTTCGTATAGCACCTAGGTCAAAAATTCTTTCCCCCTCAGACTGTACTTGGACAGTGACACTCCTCCTTAGACCCTCAATCGATTTGAATAAGTCCTTGACTAGGTTGAAAAGCAATTTATGTTGAAACACTATATAGCGAGTTTTTGAGCGCGAAATTTGACAACGTATAGAGCAATTTTTTCGTATATCACCTAGGTCAAAAATTCTTTCCCCCTCAGACTGTACTCGGACAGTGACACTCCTCCTTAGACCCTCAATTCAATTGAATAAGTCCTTGACTAGGTTGAAAAGCAATTTATGTTGAAACACTATATAGCGAAATTTTGAGCGCGAAATTTGACAACGTATAGAGTACTTTTTTCGTATTAAACCTAGGTCAAAAATTCTTTCCCCCTCAGACTGTAATCGGACATTGACACTCCTCCTTAGACCCTCAAATCATTTGAATGAGTCCTTGACTAGGTTGAAAAGCAATTTATGTTGAAACACTATATAGCGAGTTTTTGAGCGCCAAATTTGACAACGTATAGAGTACTTTTTTCGTATAGCACCTAGGTCAAAAACTCTTTCCCCCTCAGACTGTACTCGGACAGTGACACTCCTCCTTAGACCCTCAATTCATTTGAATAATTCCTCGACTAGGTTGAAAAGCAATTTATGTTGAAACACTATATAGCGAGTTTTTGAGCGCCAAATTTGACAACGTATAGAGAACTTTTTTCGTATAGCACCTAGGTCAAAAATTCTTTCCCCCTCAGACTTTACTTGGACAGTGACACTCCTCCTTAGACCCTCAATCGATTTGAATAAGTCCTTGACTAGGTTGAAAAGCAATTTATGTTGAAACACTATATAGCGAGTTTTTGAGCGCGAAATTTGACAACGTATAGAGCAATTTTTTCGTATATCACCTAGGTCAAAAACTCTTTCCCTCTCAGACTGTACTCGGACAGTGATACTCCTCCTTAGAACCTCAATTCATTTGAATAAGTCCTTGACTGGGTTGAAAAGCAATTTATGTTGAAACACTATATAGCGAAATTTTGAACGCGAAATTTGACAACGTATAGAGTAGTTTTTTCGTATACCACCTAGGTCAAAAATACTACTGCACCAGACTGAGTACACCAGACCAGACTACCAGACTACCATACCACAGACCATCGACCTACTACAGATTTAGCGCTTCTACTACACCAGAAGCAGCTACTACACCAGAACGACCACGCTACTGTTGGTTCGTTCCCCCTAATTTTCGGGTGACTGCACACGCCAAATTAAACGTCAAGAACATTCTGTGCTCAGCACGTTACCTTGTGAGCTCAACTAATTAAACCTTTTCCTTGCTATGGGAGTACAACACTTTGCACTCCAACTCAACATAAAAATACGCTTATGAAGCTAAAATAGGCCTATTTTCCGTTTAAGAGGTAATTTTTGAGGTTAACTCATGTATCAGGATCCGTGGATGTGTGTTGAACAGTTGTTCGATAAGTTGTTCGATGAGATTTACAAGTTACATTACAAACAATCTGAAATAATTAAGGTTTCAAAGTAGAAACGTGAAGCGTACCAGTCACTAATCAGTCAAAACGACCGTATGTTTCGGGGACAATTTCTCGAAAACGACTGAAAGAAAACAAACGCCATTCACAGGAATTAAAGTACGGCTCAAGCCCAGTTCAATTCAACAAACAGATCCAAAACCGGTGAACTCTACGACGAGTTATTAGCGAAAGTAAGAACGGTACCAAAGTCCGAAATTGACCTACACCGACTGACGTTTCGCTAAAATACACACTTATTTCTCAATAACGCCAGAACGAAATTACACGAAAATTACAGGAGTTAAAGTACGGCTCATGGTGAGTTCAAATCAGCAAACAGATCCAAAATCGGTCCACTCTACGAGGAGATATTCCAAAATTAAGGTACCGTACCATTGACCAATATGGGACCTGGTCCGACCACAGTTCGCCAAATAAATCATTAAAAATTCGGAATAATGAATAATAAAAACATATACACATACTCTCCACTAACACACGAATCTGAAACACTAAAAATTGTAGTCTAAATCAAGATATAACAAGTTATATAACGTACTCAAGGTAGTGCTTCTCTCCTCAGGAGGTAAAACTGGGGTCAACTTTCCTGGCCAATTTCTCAGAAACGGCTAAAGAAAAACAAACACCCTTAGTACCAATTGTAGCACTGCTTGAGACACGCGTCATATTAAAAAATGAGCCCAATCGGTGCACTCTTCGAGGAGTTATAGCAAAAAATAGGTACCGTACCAAATGACCTTAGAGGAGAGATGCACCACCTTCAGAGCTAAAATTGAACATCTAAACATCATAAAACGATATATAAAGTATACATATTCAGAATCTACGTTAGACGGGCTATTCAAAACAGTATTTTTTTTCAATACAGTTCAAAGCTTCAAGGTGTCAACGGTGTCAACCGCTGGTGTCAACCGCTTCTGAGGCTAAAATCGAGGTCAAGTTTACAGGACAATTTCTCTAAAACGGCGGAACAAAACTAAACCCCCTTAGTACAGTTTGTAGCACTGCTTGAGATACGCATCATATTAAAAAATGAACTCAATCGATACTCTCGTCGAGGAGTTATAGCAATTATAAGGTACCGTACCAAATGACAAAAAAGCGAGGTGACCTGACTTCAGAGCCAAAATTGACAACCTCAACTACAAAAATACCATATAAAATATATATGGGGAGACTCCCCACTAACTGGGGATACTAAAACACTAACACTTGCTGGGTAAATCGCGTGTTTTGTTGTACCGAAGTTTGGGTCACCCATAATAGCCCAAAAATTCGAACTATTTCAAATTTGAACATTAATAACTATTTGATTAGGCCGATTTCGGAAACCAACCAAATACTGCAAGCAAGAAGGGTTCAGTGCTAACAAAATGCGACCACTCCCGTTTAATTTGGTCCATTACTTTAGCAGATATTAACAAAATACTGTTCTGTACCTCATTTTTTGGGCTAAAATCGAAGCCCAAGATCTCTGGAACCGACGTAAAACAACGTAAGACAGCGTTCCCGGCGTATTTGTGGGTGTATTTCTGGTCCATTGGCACGTTCTAGGTCACGGCAAACCTTCATGGTGAGGTGGGAAAAAAATTCCCACCTCACCATGAAGGTTATGATGTTTTGTGTGTTTTGACATAAAACAACATCCACAAAAATTTGATGAAATCGTGAAAACAGAAAATTTGTTGAATTGCTAAAAACTATTGATTCAAATAGCTTCATGAACCCGACACTAGCGTAAATAACACAATTTGCAAGTAACAACAACCCTCATTACAACAAACAACACATAAATTCATAATAACACTTAAAATGATATTTTTTTTTAAGTTTACACCCTAATTATTATTTGCACAGGCCGACACAAAAAAAGGCTGCAAAAGGCTAGCAGGAACAGATCAATAGAAACAAAATGCCACCTCGTTTGTTGAATTTGATTCAGTACTTTAGGAGATATCGATAAAACAATAAACTGTAACCGGACATTCGGTATCTGAAAAGACAAGAAATTAAAGAGAATCAATGCAAAATGTCCATCAAAAACCTAATAAAACCTGTTCTATGATTGAAATAGCTCCAGGGACTCAATAGACGGGCGAATAACAGAATTTTTAAGTAATAACAACGCTCATTACGAGAACGACTACATCATTTCAAAAAACGTTTAATAAATTCGTTTTTTTTTTTCAAATTTACACCTTAATAACTTTTTGATCAGTTTGATTTAAAAAATCAATTAGCTGGGCAAGAAAGAACGGTTTAGCAACAACAATTTGCTTCTTCACAATCTAAATTTGATACAGTGATTTAGGAGATATCAATAGAAGTAAAAAACAAGTTCCTTTCTCAATGCTATAAAACAAGTTCTTTCCGCCAACTTTTTGATTAGGCTGACTTGAGAAACCAATAAACACCGCAAACAAGGGGGAGTAGAACAAACAAAATGCGACTATGCCTGGCTGAATTGGCAGAGTAGTTCAGATAAAAATCGTCACAAACAAAAAACATGCCCTCAAAAATGCAATTTACACTTCAAATTTTTCAAAGTTAAACATTTATAACTTTTTGAGTAGGCCGACTTGAGAAACCAATAAACACTGCTATCAAGGGAAGTTCAGGACCAACAAAATGCGACTATGCCCGGTCAATTTGACATAGTACTTCAGGGAAAAATTTTCAGAAACAACAAACTTGCCCTCAAAAATGTAATTTTTCCCTCAATTTTTTCAAAGTTAAACATTATTAACTTTTTGATTAGGCCGACTAGAGAAACCATTAGACACCGCAAACAAGGGGGAGTAGAACAAACAAAATGCGACTATGCCTGGCTGAATTGGCAGAGTAGTTCCGATAAAAATCGTCACAACCAAAAAACGTGCCCTCAAAAATGCAATTTACAGTTCAAATTTTTCAAAGTTAAACATTTATAACTTTTTGAGTAGGCCGACTTGAGAAACCAATAAACACTGCTATCAGGAACAATAGACACCGCAATGAAAGGAAGTTCAAGAGCAACAAAATGCGACTATGCGCGTCCAAATTGGCAGAGCAGTTCAGGAAAAATCGTCAGAAACAGTAAGAGTGCCCTCAAAAATGTAATTTTTACTTCTACTTCTTCAAAGTTAAAAATTAATAACTTTTTGATTAGGGCGACTTGAGAAACCACTGAACACTGAAGTCAATGGAAATTTAGGGCCAGCAAAAAGCGACAATGCCCCCCCCCCAATTTGGTGCAGTAGTTTCAGAGAAATTGTCAGAAACATGAAGCGTACCCCGATTTTCGGGTTATTGTGAGACCTCGATTTCTCGCAAAGTCGCGCAAAACGACCGAATACGTCGCCCCATAGAAAATTCTGAAAGCAATTCAAGTCCACTACGTAACTACTGACCACCAAAAATCTCTAGTGTGAAGTGGGGAAAAAATCCCACCACGCCATAAAGGCCAGGGTGTTTTGTGTGTTTTGACAACAAAATCTCAAACAAGAGCTTCAAGTTTTCGCAAAAAATGAAAAATTGTTTAATTGCCAAAATCAAAGTATTGTAAAAACTTCATCAACCCAAACAAAAGCCTAAATATTACAATTTGCAAGTAACAAGACCCCAAATTAGAAGAATAACATCATCAAAACTCAAAAACGTTTTGAAACATTATTTTTTTTTCTTAGAATTACAGCCTAATAACCATCTGAGATGGATGATTTCCGTAACAAATTACTTATTGGAGAGAAGAAGAACAACTATTCAACAAAATGGAACTATGTTCGTCTAACTTGGCACAGTAGTTTGGCAGAAATCATTAGAAACGTGAAGCGTGCCCCGATTTTTCTGCTAAAAAAGTATAGTTTTCGCAAAAAAAATTCGGGAAAGCGACACAAATCTGTCCCTCCAACATAATTCATGACACAAAATAAAAAAATAAACGCATTTTTACCTTTGTGGACGCTGAAGACTCATTCCACGAAGTAAGAACCATTTCTTACCTCGTATTTTGTGTTTTGACCAAAAATGAACCAAAAAAGAATTTCATAATTTCACGAAAATTGAAAAAATATTGAATTCCAAAAACTAGGGATGCCGAAAGCTTCATGAACCCAAACAAAGACTAATTAACACAATTGCCAAGTAACTATAACACAAATAAAAGAAAAACTACGTCAATTCTAAAAAAAAACATTTCAAAGATTTTTTAATTTTTTTAAACCTAAAGCTTATTAAAATTCTGAGTTGGCCCATTGAAAAAAAAACAAATTGAAATTTATTGTCACAAAAAACGTATAGTCAACCAAACGCGACTACGCCCGTCTAAATTGGCTCAGTAGTTTAGGAGAAATCATCAAAAACGCCAAGCGTGCCACGAATTTTTTGCTAATAAGACTTTATTAACATAAAAATTTAACTCAAAATCTAGCAAACTGACTTAAACCTAGGATGTTTCTTCATTGCAATGAGATTTGTTACGGATTGGTTGGACTAAAGTATATAGCTTTGTAGAATTAATTTTTTGTGATACTTTAGGAAATATCAGTTATAAAAAAATCAAAGTTTTGTTTTCTCTTTGAACTAAATAAAAAACATTAGTTAGCATACGATCAACGATGAAGTTAACGTTTGATTTACCAAAAAATTGAGTCTGACTTTCTGTATGATGAGCCTAAACTATAATTGGAATGAAAGATGACCAAAAAATGAGGCTTCAAAAACTTACCAGATCTTTTCGAATGAAATAACTTCAAGGACATTAACACCAATAACTATCAACTTAAGGTGTCAAAAAGGTTCACATAAATCTCATGAGGAAGTTAATTGAAATTAACAATGAGCAGAATATTTTTTCCAACTACATAAAGATCCTCAATTACCGATAGGATCGGTAACAAAATATTCCAACTGGTTGTTTCTTTATAAATAACTTATTTGATTAAAAATGAGAGGAAGACTGAAAGTGTTTGATTTCGTCATTTTCTAGAGTAGGTTAATTAATCTTAAAATAGACGAATTTGGTTGACGATGGTGTCTCTAGTTTTTTTGTCGAAAATTTATTTTTGAATTCAAAATCTTGCAAGAAATTTGCAAGATTCTTGCAAGATTTCACATTCAAAAGGCGTTCACGGAAAAAGTCAAATAGGTTCAGTTCTGCTGATCAAAAATTTTTATATCAGTCATTTCATTTGGTTTTCAGTTAGTTTGAGCTACCAAAAATACAAACATAAAATTTTCAGAATTCAAAAACTTGCAAGATTCTTGCAAGATTCTTGCAAGATTTTGAATCCGGGCTAAAAAATTTTTTATTGAATTCGGTTTTGTAATTTGTTCAATAAACAATAATTTGCCTCAAAGATGTTTTCTACAACATTTGTAACCTGATTTATTTTTTTGGCTTGATTGATATCTTGCAAGATTCTTGCAAGAATCTTGCAAGTTTTGAATCAGCTTGCAAGATTCTTGCAAGTTTTAAATTCACTCATCACTAGGGTGACACTATATGAAACAGCTGTTGTAAAAACTGTTCAAAGACGTTTTCCTTAATACTTTGCAGCAAGAAAAAGACACAATTGAATACACGAATGGGAATCTTCGAGGTACTTTCAAATTTGAAGTATGATTTCAATATTACAGAAAATAATCGCGTTTTTGTTATAACAAAAGTCTGGTATTTCCCATTATAGCTCCCAGGTTAGTACTAAGCAGTCAGATAACCTATACCCCCCCAAACTTATTATTCCCCATCCGAGCAAACTTATCAAGTGATAATAGGTACAGCAAAAAAATATTCAGTTATGTTCGTGGGAACATTTTGTTTGTAGAGAAGCATGTGTTCAAAGTAAAATTGAAGCTTCATTTCATTAACATATAAATTTCAATTCATTCAAAATTGGTCAAATTGGAAGTCAGTTTCGTGCCATTCTGAAGTCAAATTTGTCCAGTTGTCTCATGTTGTCATCCGATTCAGTCAAAAGTAGAGATATATTCTATTAACGTAGTAGCTTCGTTTTGTGCTATTTGTGGCGTGATTCTGCTAATATTTTTCACTATTTTTGAAAGACGGTCAAATTGAACTGTTGGTTTCGATACTTTCTGATTTGTTTCGAGTGTCCGTCATTTTTATCGGTCCGTCAGAATAAAACGACTATAAGACTTGTATCCATCCATTCATCTTTCGAGAATCCATTCTATAAAAGTGGATTGCTTCCGCCAATTTCAATATGTGACAATGTCCACCACTCATTCCACTGCAAGATTCGAATCTGACAAACTTTGATAGAATTTTTCAGCTTTGATAAAGCAACGATGGGAAAATTTGACGTGGGCGTTAGACGTTGATTGATAACAAACGAAAATAATTTTTGCATTTGATTGCGATTTTTTGTCTCCTGGTTGAGTCAAGCCTACCCAAAATGAGATTCGCGACCCAAGACAGTTACGGGACAGGCGGACTTGGGTCGAGGACAGGAGTATCAGGTGAGACCGAGCTCATGGGCTGGACAAAGTTTGCGCGTTGCCAGAATTGTCTGGCTCCATCTTTCCGGGTTGTAAAGTTTTCATTTGTATAAATGTCTTGTACTTCATATGTGCTTTTGGGACTTTTTTCAGCGAACAGAAATTTTTTGGAGCAGAATTTTATGTTCGAATAACCAAGGATTCCTCTTTGACTATATCACTCCACATTTTTAATAAAGGAGATTGTTTCCCCCAATTTCAATAAGGGTCGTTGTCCACCATTCGTTCCACTGCAACATTGCATAAGTCGAATATAGCTCAATTTGTCGATGTTTGTAAAGTAGCAACTAGCAAATTCAAAGAAATCCTTTGCAAAGATAATAAAGTTTTCAGGAAAAAGTAAAATCGAATTCAAGTTAAATTGAAATTTATTTAAGGAAAGGTTTCTTCCGGGGTGCACAACCTATTAAAATTGACAAAGTTGTGAAATGAGTGAAATTTTATTTTTGAAATAAATTTACATTTTCCTGTGCGAAGAATTAGTTTCAGAACCAATTATTGGTTGTCAAATTAAACTTGAGCTCATTATTTGAAAACCATTCTTAAATATTAGCTCACTCATTATCCTCGGAATCCCAGTTCCTAATTGCTCCAAATTGGATTGTCCAAATTGCTGGCTGTAATAAAGTGAGGACAGTGCGGAAGGGCTATTTAGAGATTAAATTTTTAAACAATAATATTAAAGCAAAAAGGAACACCAAATCATGGCTATAAAATGATAATTTTAAATATATAAGGGGAAGTTGAACTATCATAAAGACACAAATGTTGCGTAATAAATCAGAGGACATTGACCCAATTTTGTTGGGCAATCGATCCTTTTTTATAAATGACTCAACTATTTACTCCTTTTTGGGGAAAAATGAATCAACTCGCAATGCATTACAGTGTATTGAGTATCAATACGCTGAGAAAGAAGGTCCTTCAATGTTTGTTGAGTTCCCGTCGAGATCAAAAAATTCAAAATCTTGTTAGAATCTTGCTAGTCAAACTGTAATAGATTACGTAACCTCTTGCAAGATTAAATCAACTTGAAAGTTTTTTATGCAGGATATTTTTACTGCCTGAACTAGGAACGGCAGCACTGTAACATGTGTTGCCATTCCTAGTTCAGGCAGTAAAAATATCCTGCATAAAAAACTCTTTCATGTTGATATTTTCTGTACAATTCAAATCGTGCAAGAATCTTGGCAATCTTAAATAATTTTGCGAAGATCTTGCAAGATTTGAATCCACCCATCAACTGACTCCGACTTATGACCAATTTCCAAATTTTGAGATTAGCGATACCTAATTACTTTGAACATTTTAGAACAACGTGATAAGCATTCAACTATAGTCAGTCCCATAAAGTTGCAACGCTATCGAACGTTTGAAATTTCAACTTTAAAACATGCAGAAAAAGTTGATGAATGAAAACTCAATGGAGAAAACGTTGACATTCAAATGAGCACAATGATGCTCAATTGCACGTTTTTGGCGTTTTTCGAACGTTCGCTTATTTCAACTTTATGGGACAGACTATATAACAAGCAACAGCGTGTCCTTTGAAGTTGAGTTAAGCGAACGTTTCAAAATTACAGGACAGATTTCGAAGGTCAAAATTCAAATTTAAAGCTAGGTTGAAAAAACTTATGAAATGCACCTGCTTATGGAAAGTTTAAGAGTTAAACTGGAATAAGAAGAGAATTGGCAAGAATTTGCATGATTGGATTTTTGCGTACCTTTGCTTGTATATGACACCTTTATGGTACATGTTGTATGCTATGTCCACTAAAGTTCCATCGCATGAGACCTTCAAAAACCTTTAATAACAAAGTACACGTCAGTGCCTTACTAATTTGGACAAATTTGATCTAAATTCTAAGTTTTAGCTCCTTTTAAATTTGGACTTTGACCAGTTTGACCAACCTGCAGTTATGATGTTCTCCGCATTGTCTATGAACAACTCTGCAAACTCCTCGAAGTCATCCGATGTGCATCCCAAGAGACAGTCCAAGTCTGCCAGATGTTGCAAAGGGATCTTTGCCGAGTTATGCACTTGTATAGACCAAGAGGCATGCGTTCTCACTTAAGGTTCCGACCCCGCTAAGTTATAACTATGAAAAAAACAGGTGTTTGAGCAAAAACAAATCGTTTCCAGCTCAAACTACAAAATTAATATGAAATAACAATATAAAATGCAATAAGATAAATCCAAAACTACAAAACCTCTCTTCCAGGACCTAACGGCAAATCATGATCAGTTCTGGGCAAGTCTAATTGAAAGTCTTATATCTGTACTGATTCACAGCTATGATCATGTCAGTTTTTACACTTGTCAGTTTGGTGCATGTATTGGTCAAGACTTGCAAATCTATATCAAGTCTTGGCCAGGACTTGCATGTCTAAATCCAAGTCTTGGTCAAGCCTTTCGGTCTAAATCCAGGGCTTGGTTATGATTTGGCCAGTCTAAACAATTGTCGTTCTCTAGAAAAGAGCTGGGACTTGTTTTTATTGGGACTAGAATATAAACCGACAGAAAAAAGAGGCTGAAATGTTCGTTTTATTGCCCAAAGCTTGGCTCTGAGTCTCCCTTTTTAAAATGATTGTAAACAAATTCTTTTTTGAAAATAAATAATTTTAAAAAGAAAAAAGCTTTAAGTTTATAACAAACGCTTAATACATAAATTCACAGATAATTCTATACGAAGCCAATTGGAACGGATATTGATAAAACGAAGTCATAAGACTACAAAATAATCCCAAAATATAAGCAAAACCTAAAAATTTATGAAAACCCAAAAGTATTGAAACAATTAAAATCACTAGCTAGTTGCTGAAAAATTTATATATAATCACTTAGGTCTCAATCGACTGAAGAATCAGATAAATCCAAAACTACAAAACCTCTCTTCCCGGACCTAACGGCAAATCATGATCAGTTCTGGGCAAGTCTAATTGAAAGTCTTATATCTGTACTGATTCACAGCTATGATCATGTCAGTTTTTACACTTGTCAGTTTGGTGCATGTATTGGTCAAGACTTGCAAATCTATATCAAGTCTTGGCCAGGACTTGCATGTCTAAATCCAAGTCTTGGTCAAGCCTTTCGGTCTAAATCCAGGGCTTGGTTATGATTTGGCCAGTCTAAACAATTGTCGTTCTCTAGAAAAGAGCTGGGACTTGTTTTTATTGGGACTAGAATATAAACCGACAGAAAAAAGAGGCTGAAATGTTCGTTTTATTGCCCAAAGCTTGGCTCTGAGTCTCCCTTTTTAAAATGATTGTAAACAAATTCTTTTTTGAAAATAAATAATTTTAAAAAGAAAAAAGCTTTAAGTTTATAACAAACGCTTAATACATAAATTCACAGATAATTCTATACGAAGCCAATTGGAACGGATATTGATAAAACGAAGTCATAAGACTACAAAATAATCCCAAAATATAAGCAAAACCTAAAAATTTATGAAAACCCAAAAGTATTGAAACAATTAAAATCACTAGCTAGTTGCTGAAAAATTTATATATAATCACTTAGGTCTCAATCGACTGAAGAATCAGATAAATCCAAAACTACAAAACCTCTCTTCCCGGACCTAACGGCAAATCATGATCAGTTCTGGGCAAGTTTAATTGAAAGTCTTATATCTGTACTGATTCACAGCTATGATCATGTCACTTTTTACACTTGCCAGTTTGGTGCATGTATTGGTCAAGACTTGCAAATCTATATCAAGTCTTGGCCAGGACTTGCATGTCTAAGTCCAAGTCTTGGTCAAGCCTTTCGGTCTAAATCCAGGGCTTGGCCAAAGTCTAAATCTAAGCTTGGTTATGACTTGGCCAGTCTAAACAATTGTCGTTCTCTAGAAAGCAGATGGGACTTGTTTTTATTGGGACTAGGAAATAAACCGACAGAAAAAAGAGGCTGAAATGTTCGTTTTATTGCCCAAAGCTTGGCTCTGAGTCTCCCTTTTTAAAATGATTGTAAACAAATTCTTTTTTGAAAATAAATAATTTTAAAAAGAAAAAAGCTTTAAGTTTATAACAAACGCTTAATACATAAATTCACAGATAATTCTATACGAAGCCAATTGGAACGGATATTGATAAAACGAAGTCATAAGACTACAAAATAATCCCAAAATATAAGCAAAACCTAAAAATTTATGAAAACCCAAAAGTATTGAAACAATTAAAATCACTAGCTAGTTGCTGAAAAATTTATATATAATCACTTAGGTCTCAATCGACTGAAGAATCAGATAAATCCAAAACTACAAAACCTCTCTTCCCGGACCTAACGGCAAATCATGATCAGTTCTGGGCAAGTCTAATTGCAAGTCTTATATCTGTACTGATTCACAGCTATGATCATGTCACTTTTTACACTTGCCAGTTTGGTGCATGTATTGGTCAAGACTTGCAAATCTATATCAAGTCTTGGCCAGGACTTGGATGTCTAAGTCCAAGTCTTGGTCAAGCCTTTCGGTCTAAATCCAGGGCTTGGCCAAAGTCTAAATCTAAACTTGGTTATGACTTGGCCAGTCTAAACAATTGTCGTTCTCTAGAAAGCAGATGGGACTTGTTTTTATTGGGTTTAGGAAATAAACCGACAGAAAAAAGAGGCTGAAATGTTCGTTTTATTGCCCAAAGCTTGGCTCTGAGTCTCCATTTTTAAAATGATTGTAAACAAATAAATTCTTTTTTGAAATAAACAATTTTAAAAAGAAAAAAGCTTTAAGTTTATAACAAATGCAAAATACATAAATTCACAGATAATTCTGTACGAAGCCAATTGGAACGGATATTGATAAAACGAAGTCATAAGACTACAAAATAATCCCAAAATATAAGCAAAACTCAAAAAATTTATGAAATCCCAAAAGTATTGAAACGATTAAAATCACGAGCTAGTTGCTGAAAAATTTATATATAATCACTTAGGTCTCAATCGGCTAACATTTGGACCGGCTATTATAGGGAAAGGGACCAAGCTCAGAGACAGTGTCCAAGTCCAAGTCATGAGTCTAAAACAGTAGATAGTGGATGGGAGCTGTCATCGACGAGACTACGTTAACAAAATTGACAAGTCGACAAAAAGAAACACTAAAATGATCAAGTTCAAAAACCCTGTGACATTTTTGATAAAAAATCAATTCAACGTCACAAAACCAATTCGCTAAAAATTGCTGTCAATATTTTTTCCTATTTATACACAATCAGCGAAGCAGTGTGATCTAGCATTTATAAAAATAAATGTTACGACGGCAAAAATAACAAAAAATACCCTTCAATTAAAAAAATTTAACAAAGTGAGAGAGAGAGAGAGAGAGAGAGAGAGAGAGAGAGAGAGAGAGAGAGAGAGAGAGAGAGAGAGAGAGAGAGAGAGAGAGAGAGAGAGAGAGAGAGAGTTGTTGAAGCCATAAGGTATCGACTGAAAAATTTATGTACGTTCAAATGGATCTCTTCAGAAAAATCATTTAAATGATCAATTGCCCAAAATTGCAATTTTTAAAATCTCAATTTTTAAAATCGCAATTGAAGAAATATAAACAGCAGGGCATCGAATGAATCTAAATGAGATCTGTCATTAATGGAATTGTAATATCAAACATGATTGGTCTGTAATTGACATTAAAGGAAACCACAAATTTGCAACATGTTTAAGAAGAGAACAACGTCCGGATTCATTTCGAGTACTTTGATGGCAAAGTTCCGTGATGATATCCAAAACTAGAAATTCTATATCTGTGATTCTTTTAAAAACACCTAAATGTTCTCTGTCTTATCGTTAAAAAATGAAACAAATATTTGACACAAAAAATCCTAATTTGAACAAAAATCAAAAGTGAATTAAATAATAAAGTAATTCATCAATAACGCTTCGAACAAATGCGAAACTCAAAAATGTTTTTAAATCAAAATTCTGCGCCTGAAGTGCTTTCTAATGATACCAGTACTCACATCTTTCTTCAATGAATATATCGGGTGGCCAAAATTTACTGAACAATAAAAACGCAGTGGACCATGTAACGCTGTCCCCCATTGAGGTGGGTTGCGAACAATAATGGTTGATTCCAAATAAAAGGAATGGTTAGTATTTCTGGTTTTCAATAACCAGAAATACTAACCATTCCTTTTATTTGGAATCAACCATTATTGTTCGCAACCCACCTCAATGGGGGACAGCGTTACATGGTCCACTGCGCTGTCCCCCATTGAGGTGGGTTGCGAACAATAATGGTTGATTCCAAATAAAAGGAATGGTTAGTATTTCTGGTTTTAATTAGACAAAAATGTCGAAAACGAATTTTTTCCTGCGGAATCCTCTGTTTGATCGTTTTCAAACGTAAGAGATCATTGGTAATTTTGTTTTAAAATGTAGGAAACTGTCGGTATTATCAGATTGAGTCCAAGTTTGCCGCGACAGACGAAAATCGGTAACTCCAGACGGTCCCAGAAAAAACAGCTTATGCGTTTATGTCCAGATTCATGAGCGTTCATTTCAGGATGTTTGTACGTTTTTCTATGCTTCCGGACTATGATTTTGAACGCACGACGCCCCTTTCATTAGTCATCGGTCTGGACATATTTGTTTCCCTCTGGGACCTCGAAATGAGTTGTCGCTGTTTTTAGATAAAACTATAATATTGCATACAATTATTTTCTGTAAAATTTAATAGTGAAACAAGATCCCTTTCACATCCTTCTTCATATAAGATTGGTCAGATGCATTTGCAGAACCAACACTCTCCAGTTCTGATTCGGCAATCACAATTTGTTCACTCCGTCCCGTTGTTCTTCTCAGCATATAAGTATGCATCGATTATTATACATGTAGCCTGTATAATAAACAATATTAAGAGTATTGTTTTAATGGAAACTAAGAACATCGATTAAGTTATAGACTTCGAAATAAAGCGTTTTTTCGAAACAAATGTTAAAAAATTAATTTGAATTGATATATTCCCTGTTTCATGCAACCAGATTGAATTCTAGATAATTATAAGCTTGAAGAAATTATTGCAGTTTCGGAATATAATGTTCTTAAATGATTTCGGAGAACATTTTCCCTGCATATTTTTTAATGCGCTCTTAAAACAAATGAAATTATTTGTTACATCTTTTCAATCGCGAAGTTCTCATCAGCTCTATTCTCATCAGCTCAGTTCTTATCAATTTGTCATTTGGACCCATCTTGAAATGGTAACCTGCAAAATATCTGACACGTGTACTTCTGGGCTGGTGTCTGGACTGCAAAGAGTGATCTCATCATAGCCATCACTCGACTCCAGTATGATCTCTTGGGCCTTCTTCTTCACCTGTAATCAAAACCACCAACACATGCGTTTTGCAGATCTTTGGCTATCATTTTTTCGGATTTTTTCCGTTTGTCCACTCACCCCCAGCTTAGTGGGTGCATATTATTTGCACCCCCATACTCATGTGCTATTTTCACATAGTGGTTTACTACGTAACTGCACGTGATCTATAACTGGGGGAGCACAGCATATTGGGGGGGGGGGTGCTCAAACGGAAAAAATATCCTTTTTTTCCTGATCACGACATCAAAGCTGAATGATTCAAGAGTTCCCAAACAGTAGTTTGATTATACCGTGCACAGAGACATCATCTTCGAGCAGAATTTTAGTCAATATTGCTCAAATCATAACGCGGTTGATGCGGTACTCCAAAAGCGACAGTCACCGTAAACAAGAGTTTGTGAGGTTCTTACAGAAAGTTTGCAAGCCTTTAGATCACAAAACGAGAATCCAACAGGAATTAAAATTACTTACTTTTTGCAAGATCGATTCTTAAAAGACAACCATTTTTTTCTACTATTTTTTAAGCAAAGTCGAACTGATTAAAATACTGGTGAAAAAGATTGAAAGGGTGTTCTTTTTAAAAAAATGATAGAAAAAATTCCAAGTCTATATCAGTAATAGGCAAATCTAAATACAAGATTTATATCATTTTTAGTACTAGGCATGCCTTTATACAATTCCTTCAAGTCTTGTCCAAGACATGGGTAACACTTGCAAGTTGATTCACATGTCAAAAATAACTTTTCAAAAAAGTTTGAGGGAAAATTTCGAAAACATTTTTGCGTTAATTTTTAGCCATTTTCTCGGGCTCCTGAAAACTGATACCAACTGATGCCAGGTGACCCGCGTCGAGGCTCAAAATGGGCCCCAGAGAGGAGAAATTGGCCTATATTTGGTGTTTCGGTGCAGTTTTCAGCCATTTTAGGCCGCAAAATAGCCGAAATCACCAAGTTTTTTTGTAAATGACCGATTTACAAAATGTCAAATATTTCTTGCAGAAGGAAAAGTTTCAAAATAAGTCCTGCAGTGAGGGTTCCCTTGCGGCCCCGTGGCACTCATCCGACACAATGCCAAACGGAAATTTCGGACAACTTTTCGGCAGATTTTAGCGTTATTTCCTGACCTATTTACCTCATTTGTCTGCTTAATTTACAATTTTATTGAACTTTAATTGACATTCCAAGACTTGGATTTAGACTTGCCAAGTCAAGGTTAGAAATTGGGTTTGGATTTAGATTTGCAAGGTTTCGTCAGGACTTGGATTTAGTCGTGCACGTCTTGGACAAGACGTGCGTTAGACGTGCACATCGTGAAATAGACACGCATTTAGACTAAAAAGTGTAAAAATGACGTGATCATAGCTCTGATACAGTGCTCATATAAGATTTCCATTTAGACGTACCCAATGCTGATTTTGGTTGCCGTTAGGTCCAAGGACAACCTCTTGATGTCTATTTGTTGCGAAGGGCATTTCTAACTTGTAAGCAAAAAAAGAGCTGAAATTAAAGGATCTTCGCAATGATAAGATCTCTCAAACCACTACAACGAGATATGATATTGACCCAACTGTGATGAAAAACAACCTGGTTCTCCAGAGTGCCGCGTAACAAACTAGACATACAATAAAGATACCTACTTTTGTCAACGTTCAGAGTATAGACTAAACCGGTTCCTTAAATTTCAAGCAATAAATGAAAGCAAAGTGTCCAATCAGCTCTCCGTCATTGCTGATTGAGAAATTGGCAGCGGTATTAAAAAACTTTCCTTTTGGTTGAGCTATGATTTTTGTTGAGTTTAAAAGTGATTGACTTAAAGCGCAGTTTTGATAGCATTTCTTTCCATTTTGTTGAGGCCAAATTGCTAGTCTCTTGAACTACTTGGAGCTATTTTTTCTTTTTTTTTTGTTTTTGGGGGAGTATGAAAGTATACCGGGGTTGTTGTTAATCTCAAAGCAGTTTGTGCATCATTTAGTCGGTTGGACGCCCTTTTTTTCATCGCCGTTTTAAAAAGTTCTGATGAATGTTTGCTCCAATTAGTGCTTGTCATGAATTTATTTATAATGGTTTGTGGAACTTTTTTCGATTTGTTCTCCACGCGGATTATTGATATGCAAGGCGTTTCAGTTCTTAGGAGCAGCGTTATATTTGCGAGATTTTCCTATGGCACATTCATTTTGTTTGAAAAAACTTCATCCCTTGAAATTGACTTTCTCGCTTTTTGAAGTGTACTAGATAGTAATATTGCTGAATATAGGCTTGTGATTTGCACAAAAATGTAAAACTGTTTTTTAAAACTGTTTCCTTTTTCTAACCACTAGTTTGACAGTTTTGACAGTTGTCTGAGATGACATCCCGCGTCAGAACAGGTCTCATTTTGATAAAGTTCAAATGGTTTCACCTGGAAGGCAACGATTAAATGATCTGTCAATATATCAAAAATGACGTATCTGTAGGAAGAAATTGCACTGGAGAAGCTGCATGGGCGCATCGGTAAAAGAAACAGAAGCACAAAGTGTAACCATAAAATCTTATGACTGTAATAAGACTGTTAGAATGCGAGTTAAGCTCAGATGAATGTCCATAGTCATGAATATAAAAAATGCAAAAGGTGCAAAAACTTGAAAGAGGTGTTATTGTTTTGCTACGAACTAAAAAAGTTGATTATTTATACAAGTAGGAAAAACGCTCCATGCCAGATTTCTGTATGATTGATTTTTTAACATTGAAAAGGATGTTCCGGTCAACTGTGTTGCGCTGTTGGGACCAAAATTTTTTAATTTTTACGCCAAAATTTGACAGGAAGAACAGCTGATAAGCTTTAAAGCTTGCTTTTTGGTATAAAAAATTAGGTTCTTTATTTTGTTTAAACATGATTCTCTACAACGTCAAAAACAGTAGCCCATTAACGTTTAAAACATCCGTTGTACTTGTGCTCTTGGCTTTGCTAGTTTTTAAATTTTTTTTTGAGTTTCTCCTACAACGTACTTTTCTATTATTAGCTACGCAGCCGCTCTCGGGAAAAGCAAAAATTAATTTTGTTTGTTAGTCAATTTTTGTTTGCGAATTTTTGTTTTCAGAAACAGCGATCAAAATCTTTTTCTAAGGAGTAGACAAGTGTCATGGCCGGCATATAAAAAGTTTTTTTTCACAAGTTAATTTTTTCTTTTGGGGACAAAATTCCAGGGTTCCTTCAAAGTTGCATATTCAAGTTATACTGTCAAATATACTACTGATCAATTATCATTTGCATTATTCATGATGCACATATTGCAATGTCTCTTATTATTCAGAATGAGATGCAAAAATTAAAAATAACCCACTTACCAACCCAACCAATTTCTGATCATCTTTGTGTGTTCTATTAAATCAGCACGCTGTTCTTATTTATGATCACTTTAAAAAAGAGAGGTGGGGTGCATCCGATAGCAGTTGGCGAAGTGTTGCGACGCCTCGTAGCAAAAAGTTTGGCAAGTGAAGCTAAATCAGAAGCAATTGGGTTGTTTGTTAGTTTGCATTTGGGAGTCGGCATTAACGGAGGCGCTGAGGCAATCATTCATTCGTCAAAATTACATACGATAACATAATTATTGCACAGACGGACGAAGGCGGGCATCAAATTGATTTACAAAATACTTTTAACTCAGTCAAGCGATCACACTTATTAAGGGCAAGTTATGAATATAATCCTGAAATTGCCGTCTTCACTGATTTCTGCTACTGCCAACACACACCATTTTTTTAAACAACGCAATCATTCAAATTGAATCGGGTGTGCAGCAGGGTGATCCGTTGGGAACATTAATGTTCTCCTCGACGTTATGGCCAATCATACAGAAGATCAAGACTTCAGTTCCCAGTTTGTTACAGCACACTTGATTCATAGATAATGGGTTAATTGCTGGATCTGAAAATCAGCTCAAAAAACGCTTGAAATCCTAGCCAATGAAGGTCCTCAGAGAGCTCTAATCTTGAGAAAAGACAAATGTGAGCTGTGGTCAATTAATAATTTACGCTCCATTGATCAGGCAGTAAAAAAGATTTTGAGAAACCGTTTTGAAGTTCCTGGTGCTGCAATTGATTCAAAAGAATTTGTCGTTACTTGTTTGCAAAAGATTTTATCTATGCTGGACAATATTCATCATCTGATCTCAGTGTGCAAGAGGTATCCGTCGTTACCGTTAGGGAACTCCGAAAGTAGCATACACTTTACGAACGAACACTCCATCAAACGAGCTGCTCAATGTGCTGAAAAGTTTCGATGATGGCCAAAGAGAAGTGTTGGATCAAATTTGTGTCTCAATCATTGGAGATGACGCAATATGATGATGGAAACAGTCTTGCTTACCAATCAGTTTGTCGAGACTAGGCGTCAGACAGTCACAAGAGCAACACAAAGGTGAGTTTGTGGGCACGATTATAGCTTCAGACGAGCTGGTCAACAAAATAACAAGTTAGCGTCCCTCAGAAATTGACACTTTTAAAGAGTTACACCAGAGTCTAAAACCGTTCAATCTACTATCCCACACGGCAAAAAAATTCAGGAAGCCCTTGATAAAGGTAAACCTACTGTCCTTATAAGAAATCAAACGTCAACCAGTCAAAAAAATAGACCCCAATCAATATGCCTGCCTCATTCCTTTGCGTGGCTGGCTGCGCCTCCAATTCCCGCTATAGTATTACCTCATCGGCTAAAGCATTTCAAGTCAGTGTCAAGTACTGGCTTGGATTCGCGGTTTATGATGAAGAAAGAAAATGTCCTTATTGCATTTCAGGTACAATGGACACATTTGATGACTTTTCAGTTGCCTGTCATGGAAAAAAATATGCGATTTCAAGGCACGATAGATTTCGCGATTTTATAGCTTCCGCATGTTCTGCAGCTAATTTATCTCCAGTAGTTGAAAATTTAAATCTCATTGCGGAAAATAATTCACACTCAGGAGACGTCTAACTGCCTTCTTAGAAATCTGGCCAGTCTGCTGCTCTAGACATAACTGTGACCTCCTCTATGAAACCGAACTTTATTTTTCATGCTGCAGATACGTCGGTCTATGCAATTGAAGCTACTGAAGATCAAAAATATGCTCAGTATGAAAATAGCTGTGCTCAACAAGGAAATTTGTTTGTTCCTCTGGCAATCACAATTTTGTTCGGTCGAGGACTCCGAAAAAGTCCTAACTGCATTTGTCGTTGTTAGCTAATAGCAGAAATTATCAGTCAGTGAGAAAGTCCATTGCCTTCTACAGTGCAGTTCTATCGCTTTCTGTTGTCTTTATACAAGGATCAGCTACTGTGCTGCTGTCACGAGCTCCGTAGTTGAACACAGCAAATAGTTGAATTTGTCTCATTAAATCTTAGATCGAGATAAGCCAACATTTCTGAATAATGGTGACCACGCAGATTTCAACTATTCAAAATTGTATATTTGGATTATAATAATGTTCAATTAGTATCAGGTTTGAAACAAAGTACAAGCATCATTTAATTTTGGTTATAAAAACTACAGATTTCATTGATTTTATTTTTAATTTATTTCCAATAAAAAATCTTTTATGACATAATCGTTGAATATTTTCCTTGAATTCCATGAACATCGGAGTTATTTTTTTCTGGAGCTCTATATTTCTTTTTTTTTGCAAAAGCAAAATTTTGTCTGAAAGAAGTTAATTGAACGATATTAACACTTTCAAGCTCAGCTCCCGCTCCTGCCAATATTTGGGAAATAGAAAAACTCACTATTAATCGAAAGTCCTTGTTTTCGAATGCTTGTAAAGTCAGTGTTTTGTTTTTTAGTACAGATTTAGTACAGAAAATGAAACTAAAACATATTTCAACAGGAAAGTCGAACTACAAATATGACATGTGCTTTTTGTTCTGCTTCGATTATTTTGACAAACGTGCTCTAAATCTAAAAATGCGAAAAGACTCTTTCACGTGTCCATAAAAGAACAACATTTCCCGAAGTTTATAAAACATCAAAAGACAGCCCTACTTTAACATGAGTTTAATTTTTTAAAAAAAATCAACGGGCCGTAATAGCCTTGCAAACATCTAAATCGACAGTTCAAGAAACAAACAAGGTCAACCATTATCAACATATCACGAACTTTGTCTAAATAACCAACAAAGGTTGTGTTTATGATATTTACTGCGAGTAAATTCCGCGGCGCAATTTGAAATTGAACTCAGTTGCAGCAAAATCAACCACATAATAATGAATATGATGAAATTATTAAACACGTGTTTATTATCAAATCTGTTATTTGTATAAACTTTCAAAACAACTGTACATTTCCTTTCGTAACATTTGTAACAATCACTAAACTTAATGACAAACTTAATAAAAATCATTAGCAACATCAGAGTATATTAACACAATTTAACTCTTTCTTACTTTCCCAGAATGTCGAGGATTATATTACTTATTGCAAAATTTTCTGCGTTTATGCTTTTTGTAGCACAGGTAGGAAGTGAAAATCAATTTGTATAAACATTTTATTGGTATGTTTGTTTTTCCTTGGATTTTTGTCTATAGGATAAAAAAACAATTAACTAACAGCCAAGGAAGGTCTTATGCACCCCCCACCCCATCCCAATGCTGTTTTCTTAGCTGAAATTTGACGTTTTACCATTGATTTGACATAACAGGAACTTCAACTAGGTTTAGTTCCAAAAGTGAGCAAAGAATACTGAGAATTCTGATGTGATCTGCAGAATGGAACTAATATGCATGCAGCGAAAATGATCTTGAATGTATTCTGGCTTCAATTCTGCTTTTGAAAAGCAGGTCGTCTCTACAATTTCTGATAGTGTAGCACTGCGGCATTTCACTAAAAATAGCAAAATTGAACCGACAATAAACAACTAGTACAAAATGAGCTACACGTTTATAAGCCGGTGCTCTGTTTATGTTTCAGGTGGAGTCAAATTGTCCCTCTAAATGCGATTGCAACCCTTACAGTTGGGATATGAACCAGATTGATCTGGATTGCCACAGAGCTCAACTGGATACCATCCCGAGAAATGTTCCACTCACAACCGCAAAGGCTGATTTCAGGTTAGTAATACTCTTTGAAAAATTCATTAATTGACGAAAAATTTTTAAGCAGATGTGTAAAGATTTGGAATACAATACTCGGAGTATTATAGAAGAAAGTTTTCTATTGGCCTAAATCTTAAAAAAACCCAATTTATGCTTAGTGTTTTATAGCGTTTTCCGGCCATGATTTGCGGTCCATGACAAATTTTTTCTCCAATGCACTTCATCAGTCTAATGGTAGGCGGTAAACAGGTGTATCTACTGTGAAAACGGATAAATGTGAAACTTGAACCAGCATCTCTTATTTGGAAGCTCAGTGTGCTTGCCAGTTGAAAAATTGATCTTAAGCTCTCAAAAGTAAACATCCTTCATAACTTATTTTCTTCGTTTTCTTGTTTTGCAAGCCTTCATCTCTCTAGCCAAGTACACGAGACAAGTAGCTTATTATCAAACTTCTTCTACGCAAAACTTACCTTTGTTTCGTTTCTATCAAATTTTTAACACAACAAAACTGTTTTCTGTAAACCAATTAGTTTTTGATTATTTGTCCGATGTTGGACACCATGGTTACTGCAATAAAGTTCCCGGTTAGAGGTGTCAACGCTGAAAACTTATTGGTGCAAAAACATTTCATCGGAAAAATTTTGAATTCGTGAAGTCTTCAACATTTTCAAGCTTTACAACAACGTTGAAATTAGACGATAATATAGCTATTGTCAAGTAAAAAAAAGCAAACTCCATCAAAAGGGTACTACAACTGCAGCCCAATTGCTTTGAAAAATAACTCACAAAAAAGCAATAGTGAGACAATTACAGAGAGCGAATACGAAGCACAAAGCGTTAACAGGTCTTTAACAAATATAAGCAGCATCTCCCATCGTAACATCAATCAACTGTACAGAGTAACGATAAGGCCAAAAAAAACGTAAGCTTGAATAGGCGAATCTAGTTTTTTTTGGCAGGTCTTAGTTTGAGATCAATCAATGATACAATTTTAAAATATTAAGACTAAAAAGAGCGCAATCGATTTAGTGTATAAGTACGCTCAACGGAAATTATGTTAAACGAACTTTTTCTTTGTTTTTCACGCATTTCTCGCTGCTCTGATTGACCATTTACTTGCTTTATTTAAAAAACGCACTGCTCATTTAGTTTACTCGGTAACATACTCCCGCCCGGATGAAGATGTTGGAGGAATCGGTACGAGCTTAACGAGCTGGCTGACGACTGATCCGGACAACGAGCGTACGACGGCAGAGCCGGCGACACTGTCGGAGCTGTAGCGGAATTCTTCAATCTGATCAGTTGGACATTAACTCTTAGGGATGCTTTCTTCAACGATCCAGACTAAATAAGCGATCTTTAGGTGCTGCTTGGCAGGCGTCTGCCACTTAGATCTAAGGTTCAAAGCAGGTACATTCTCTTTACGCCAAGATGCCTAAATTGAATTGGCATATGACTGCGTACGATGGTCGAGCTCTTCAATGACAACAATGGACGGAATTCTGATTGCTTGGTTACCAAGTAGAAAATGATTGGGTGTGATTGCACCTAAGTCGGACAGTTCGGTCGGCGTTTACGGGCGTTAACGGACGTGCGATTACTGCATATTCAACAAGGCAAAAAGCAGTGTTCAAAACCTCATCTCTGAGGCGACGTGTACCGAGCATGGTGTACAGTACACTCTCAAAATTGCGGACCATCCTCTCCCAGATGTCATCTTGGTGTGGCGCACTGGACGGGTTGAATCTACACTTAATTCCTTTATGCGCAATTTCCGCGGCGATGTCGATCGTGTTCCAATTTTCAATACGTTCACGGAGCTCTTTCTCCACACCGATAAAGTTCGTACCATTATCTGACCAAATCCTAACAGACGTACCTCGGCAAAAGACAAACCGCTTGACTCCCATTATACAGGAACAAGTGTCCAAGGACGAAACTATTTCAACATGAACAGCCCGAGTAGACAAGTGAAGAAAAATCCCCACATCTTCTCAATCGTCTGACGAACGGTGACGTAGAATGGGCCGAAATACTCCTGCCGGTTAAGGCAGGTGACTGGTATGCGAGTCTCTCCTTGGAGAGCTCTGCCATGATCGGTTGAATGGTTACCGCACGGAACCTTTTGCAGATTGCGCTGTTTGATTTGATGGAACGCAGTTTTCAAAGTAGCTTAAGGATGAAAAAACATTCCTGTACCATTGACCGCAAGTAACCGATGCCATGATGATGTTTTTCAAGTGAGTATGCCGCAGGAATACTTTAACAAAAGTTTGTTGCGCATCCAGAACGATCGGGTGTTTAGGGTCAAAGTTAATTTCAACTAGCTGTCAGAGTCAAACAGAAGAACGGATGCGACCATGAGGCCCAATAAACGGAGTAAACTGAGCGATGCGGCTGCTCTTAACGGATTTGTCGTAAAACAACCCACTCATTCGGTATCAAAGGATTCTCCTTGAGCCAAGAACTGGAGATGACGCTCGGTTTTGTCAATTTCAAATATGTCCCTTATGCTGCCGCCTGATGTAGGGTAATTTTCGTGAGATGTAAAAGACGGAGCATATGTGCGGTGACGCGAATTAATTTTTGTTTAAAAAAATTGTCGAAGGGGATTAGCGGGATGCTTTGTTCCTTATTGGGATTGGTTGCAGATGTGGCTAGAGATGAGATGTAGTCATTACTTTTTTTATCTTTGGTTACAACGCCGATCTTGATCTTATCGACGACTTCAGTCTTTAATACAAAAAGGGAATTTCATATTTCTCAAGAAATCAGGACCCCTCAATGGGTTTCAAAACTTCAGCGGACATGCCACGTGTGCCTTCAGCTGCCTGGTTATTACAAGTGGGGACGTGGTCTTGTTAGTCAAAGCCGGTGCTCTGCATGATTTCACTAACACGATTTGCAATGAAGGTGGGGTTTTTATTGGTTGAGTTTAACCACTGCAAGACAATTGCACTATCTGTCTACATGAATATTTTATCCACAGTAACCGATTAGTCGCAAAAGATTTCCCTTTTTAAAGTTGCAGGGAGGAGAGCGGCTTGTAAATCCAACTAAGGAACTGTCAATACCTTCATAGGCGCATCACGGGCTTTGACCACGACAAACGCCAGCTCTGTTGTAATCTCTCCTGAAGTGCAATTTAACTGAGCCTGCTGTGCTGTATACGTCTCGCGAGCTATCTCCAAACATTGGGAGTTCGGGTTGTTGCAACGATCCTGAAAAGTTGTTTCTTGGTTTAGTGATTTTAGCCGACTGCGGCAGTTCAACACAGCATGTAAAAAATCTGTCAACTATATCTTCCGGTATGTCGTCATCCCAACTTTGTCCATTGACACGGCAAATGTCTTTCAAGATTAGGCGAGCACCTAAGGTAAACGGCGCAACAAGACCTAATGGGTGGTGTACCTTTGACACAACACTTAAGACCAAGCGGAGTGTTAAATTTTTTGTGATGGTGCTGTTAGTACCCATACTCAAAACTACAGTTTTGTTGTTGTGGTCCCACTTAAGACTATGCACGTGCGTTGATCCCTCCTTTGATGAAACGATAGTTTTCGGTTCAGTGGATTTAGCAGACTCATCAATTCGTTCAGCCAGATCTGATGCATTGGTTATAAACTTAGTGAGCGTGAACACAACTAGATGGAGAAGATGTACCAATTCCTTCGACCCAATGAGGGCCCTCTCGGGGACTCCACTGAATCTAGGCAATCGAACATGTCCATGTCAAAGTTCTCAAACGACGGCTTTCGTCGCTTCCGGGTTTTCCTTAGCTTTAACACTTGCCGTTCGCTGAGGCGCGTAGTTGGTGCAGGTAGGCAAGTCTTTTGCCTCAGAGATGTGGCGTGTATACTGGTGTAATACAACATTTGATGTGGGGTTCTCCCGCCACAAAAAGCGGAGTGGTGGCTGATCTCATGTTTATACTCCAACTTGGACGAACATTCCCCGATGTTGGCGGATACGGCAAAGGGATGTTGTCTAAACCATAGAAATGCATAGATTAGTTTTTGTAGTAAGCCAGGTCAAATAAGTAATGACTTATTAAGAGATGCGCCATGGAATTTAGCTGCTCCATTTAGTACACTAGAATTGTTCCCGGGTTTTTCGGGCTAACAACCGGATGGTGTGGTAGGTATCACTCTCATTCCGTGCAACCTTCCATCTTGTGGGCATCTTTGATCCTTACTACGTTGCCCTTGTCTACGTCCTCTTTGATGATATTCGAATGTTTTCCCTTAAATGCTTTTCTTTTGTAAGCCTCCTTTCCAAAGATTTTAAATAGAAATGGTGCTTAAATTAATTGTCGTGCAATTTGATGATATCTTCAGCCCATGACATTCCGAGATTATACATTTTTCTGTTATATGCTCTTTTCAAGAACTTCGTGCGCACTTTAATCGGCGGTGGATTGTTCGTCTACTTGCTTGAGTGCTCCTTTCGACTCCATGTCGTACCAAGAATTTACCCGTCTCGTTAGTGCAATATCTTGTTCCAAATGGGCTGTGAAACAAGTCAAGACAAAAACTGAAGACGACAATAAAGGGATGCCTAAGACCCTAACTATGGGCTAGTGAACAGCGAAGGGCAAGCTCTTCTCGTCTTCAGCGAAACACTCTAACGTGCGGATGGCATGATATAAATCATCTCCAAGTGTCATATCGACGCTTCCATAGCAATATTTAATGGATTCTAGAACTGCTAGGTGTGGGTATGTTTCTTGAAGTGCTTTAATGTTGATCACTTCGGCGCCTACGCTGAAATCTTCCTTCACAAGGACTGACTTTAAATGGTTCAAATGCTTGGCTATCATTTGGTGTAACAGTAAGTTCAACAAACTTAGTGTCCACCACTTCATCAGTTTTTATACCTTTGGTTGTTAGTTTCAACGCTCTACGGCGGAAACCAAGTCTATTTGCAAGACTATTGGACGCCCAAAAGTTATTGCAAGCGGTATCTCACAATTATGAGGCCGTTGTATCATTAACAGCAGAGCTCGCCAACTGTAATTCAGTCACCTGAAGGAGGCCTTTCACCATTTCCTAGGATCTGGAAATTGCCTGAAACTATGCTTTTCTCTTAATCATGAGAAGCATAGGTTTGCTTCGGCAACTACCTTTGCTGGTTGAGTGGAAAACTTTTCTTTACATACCCGTCAATCCTATATGCGGTGGTTACCTTACCACACCGTGCAGCGAAGGGTTGGAGGCGTTGCCGATGTAGAAGCTGGTTTCTGAGTGTCCCTATTTTCATGTGAGCAGCTGACGTTTTTGACGCAACTTTTGTCTTCGCTACTGAGTTGGTGATATCCTCAGTTCTTGCCTTTGACCATGTTTTTGCCAAGTTGTGTGCCTCGTCCTTCTCCTTCAACTGATCGTTGAAGTCAAGAAGTGTCGGCCTAGTCCACTGTTTCTTAACTATGAAGAGTCAAAGAGACTCTTTCATATGGGGCGTTAACTTTTGCGCAGCCGTTTTAAGAAAGTAGGCCTTTTTATGGTCCGGGCCAATTGAAAGTGACTTAAAAACCTCAAAAAACATAAAATTTTTCAGAACTTTTTATGATGTTATCAATATTGTACCTTTTTGATGGTGGACAACAGCTGAGTTTGTCTAAGTGTGCACTGACTAATGCCTGTGGCTGGCCAAATTTACGTTGGAAAGCTTTATGTTCATCCTTACACATTAGACAACACCATGCGAACTCAGCGTTTGCGGTTTTAGTTCTTTTAGATACGAGAGTTTTTAAGTAAGTCAACTTGACATCATAAGTCAAAAGACTTTGAGTTTCTGGCGTTTTGAAATTGTCCGAACCATTTATACCACTGCAGGGGATCACCATCAAACTATGACAATGGATCGCTCCACTCGGGCAATGGATAGTTCTTCTTACAGGTGATTGCGTCGGCCAGCTGCTTTATCAAATGCGCGGAGTACGTAAAAGGAGTCGAGTGATTTAGTGGAATGAGGTTTGCTTAGCGGGGTTGATTGTTTGCTGTTGAATTTCATCGATGTACCTACAAGTGGCACTGCAATAGTTGGGACTGCCTCCGGAAAACGCCAGAAATATGGATCTGGAGGAGCAGGAGCTATGTGCGTTATGGGGACAAAAGATTGGCATTGGTGCTTCTTTTGTGGGGGCAGTGGATGAATTAAGTGAAGCGCAAAGGCATTTGCTGGGGAAAAACGAATTGTGCCCGCGGAGAAGAGGGTAGCTGATTGGTTCTATTCTCCTCGGTGTTATTTGCTGTTAATGCAAAAACTTTTGGCGGCGAAGGAGCAGAACGGAATGCGGGTGGGGTTAACGGGAAAAACGTGCTACGGGGTTTAAAACAGGAGCTGGGAGGTTAGGTACAATTATGTGTGCTTGTGGCGAATTAAGTGCTACCGGAGCGTTAGCGAGTGCATTTACGGATGTTGAACGAGATGGGCTGACTAAATTCAACTGTCTGGCCTAGTCAGTTTTCGGCTGTGTTTAGTTGAGCTGGCATACCAAAGTTTATTGGCGGTGGTAGAGGCGTGTTTCTGATCTTGCATGATGTTGTTTGCAATATGTGCATTAATGGTTACATTGGTTCTTCAAATTGCGTCTTCAGGCCTTCGGACAGACAGATTGATTTTAGTCTCAATTTGAACATTTGTATTGAGATTAGAGTGTGAGTTTAGAGGCTTAGCTGAAGAAAGACGAGGGGTAATTGCTTAGTTGGATTGGGCGATGGAACTAGAATAATGCAAATTTGAATACTTTGTAACATCTGCCATGTTCCTGGCCGCTGACGAATTAACCCAACCGTGAAAAATTTTTTTGCTCCTGTCTGAAGTTCTCTGTGTGAGACCCGTCTCTAATTATTTTGTCATCAACTCAATTTTCTCAAAGGCTGCAGCAGCTACTTGCCTGCGACGCTATTCATCAAGCTGCTCAATTTCCGATTGTCGCAATTTCATTTGTTTTTCAATTTCAAGGTGCTAACTAGTAACGCGCAGCTCTGCCTGATGTTGATTCTCAAGCTCCTCATTTTTATGTCTTGATAGTTCTAAGTCACGTTGACAATGACTTGATTTATTTAACGAGGTCAAGCGTGAATCTAATTTTGAATGGTGAGACCGAGTTGATGTACCCTCAAGCAGCAGCAGAGCTTATTTTTAAGGTTCTTACAGGCAGCGTTTGGATATTCACTTTTTTGTGCCACAACATAGAGCTCTTCATTCTCATCAACTACTCTTCTAAAAGATTCTTTGCAATTCACAATAAGACGTTTGATCTTATCTTTCCTGTATTGCTTATCCACAGCATTATCAATTTCACTGTAGATATTATTAAGTTCAGCCTCTAATTTTGCACTGGCACTATAGCAAACCGCAAAAGAACAAAGATGTTTGTCGAGTACAGAAGTAACCGCCCGAAGAAAGAGAAAAACGTTGAGCGCACAAAGCGCGGCACGAGACAGAACGGGAGAAGGGACGGACGGTAAAAAACTCCGAACGAGCAACGCATGGCGCGACGTGAAACGGTACAGTCGGGATGGAAACAACGGGAGAACTGCGAACGAGGAAGCGGGGAACAAAGCGGGCGGAACCGAATTGTCAAACGGGTAGCGCGCGACAAAAGTGGTAATCGGGAGAAAATGTGGGAACAGTAGCCCACGAGCGAGGAGGCGAGAGGAACTATGCTAGCAGACTAGAGCCACAAACTCAACCAAACAAACTATCCTTATTTCCAGAACAAACTTAGGTCAAAACCTAGATAGAAGGAGAGAAAATACTGCCAGACAAACTAGCACAATTCAGTATGGTGCTTAATCTATCAATATCGAAACGTTTTTATGACAATGAAGTAGTTTATTGAAATGTCGAAAAAATGAGGAAACCTACTAGCAGTAACTCCAGAACAAACTTAGGTCACGTCATAGCGAACCACGATAACCAGATCACAACCATCATACTACCAAAATAATGCTACTTCAAAATGCCAGCAAACAAGTCTGGTAAATGTCATGAGAAAAACCAACCGTAACTCTAGAACGAACTTAAGTCACTGCTTAACGGGCAACAAGACAGAACAAACCACAAGAATAATAGCGACAAAAAATTACTACAGCAAAATTTGTTAAGTTTTTTTTGTTAATGCAATTTATGGTGTTTTGAAGTCTCACAACTTATTTGGTCAAATAATAAAATTAACGAGATTTTTCCAAAATGCTCATTTTTATAAAGCAGTAAATTTTACGGATGCAATAATCAAACTGATAGCGAATAAATTACGTTTGTTATGAGTCTTACAGTTTTGGACAGTTTTGTGTAGCAGCACCAATCAGTTTCACGAGTTGTCTCTGAAGAAGCCATCTATGAAGAACACGAGACACTCACGAGTCACCAGCTAAATGTAGCTTCTCCATGCCATTTAAAAGAGGGATTTTTGATTGCATGGTTATAGGTCTCCTTATGTCACATCTAACTTCTTAAGTCTCCTCAAACCATCTTCCAGGAAGTCTCCTGCAAAGAGGCGTCTGCATTGCAACAATTCACTGCCTCCTCTTTGCAGATCTGAGTTTTCCGAACACAAGGTCAACTTTAAGTGGGGAACAAAGCGGGCGGAACGGAATCTTCAAACGGGTAGCGCGCGACGAAAGTGGAAATTGGGAGAAAATGGGGGAACAGTAGGCCACGAGCGAGGAGGCGAGAGGAACTATGCTAGCTGACCACAGCCACAAACTCAACCAAACAAACACCCTATAAAAAAGGAGAGAAACTACTGCCAGACAAACTAGATCAATTCGGTATGGAGTTTAGTCTACCAATATCAAAACATTTTTTGGCAATGAAGTAGTATATTGAGGTGTCGAAAAAATGAGGAAACCTACTAGCAGTATTTCCAGAACAACTTTAGGTCACACCATAGCAAACCACAATAACCAGACCACAAGGAGTAAAATACCAAAATTAATCAAAATACTACAAAATGCCAGCAAACAAGTCTGATTAATGTCAAGAGACAAACCAACCGTAACTCTAGAAAGAACTTAAGTCAATCCCTAGCGGGAAACAAGACTAAACAACTGACCAGAATACTAGCAAATTGATTTTAGTACAGCAAAACTCAACATACTACAGCATACAACAGATGAACGGGAAAAGAATTGAAAAACACTGAAAATTGGAAACAACAAAAGACGCAAACGAAAAAAACGAAACCAGATGACCGGCGGAAAACGAACGGTAGTAAATAACTCAAAAAATTGGCAGATAGAAACGTTTAGTTCCCTCTTTGGAGCTATAAACTATAGCTTCATACGCTCCTGATGCTTTGCATGCACTGCAATAAATCACTTTTACGATGACTTGATTTATTTGAGGAGGTGAAGTTTGAATCTAATTATGAATTGTGAGACCGAGTTGACGTACCTTCGAGCAGCAACAGTGAACTCGTTGGTTTTCTTAGTTACAGCCTATTTTTCAAGGTTCTTACAGGCAGCATTTGGATATTCAGTTTTTTGTTCCACAACATAGAGCTCTTCAATCTCATCAACTACTTTAGGAAAAGCCTCTTTGCACTTCACAATGAGACGTTTGATCTTATCTTTCCTGTATTGCTTATCCACAGCATTGTCAATTTTACTGTAGATGATGTTAGGTTCAGCCTCTAAATTTGCACTGGCACTATAGCAAACTGCAAAAGAACAAAGATGTTTGTGGAGTAAAGAAGTAACCGCTGAAAGAAAGAGATAAACGTTGAGCGCACAAAGCGCGCCAAGAGACAGAACGGAAGAAGGAACGGACGGGAAAAAAACGCCGAACGAGCAACGCATGACGCAACTTGAAACGGTACAGTCGGGAAGGAAAAAACGGGAGAACTGCGAACGAGGAAGCGGGGAACAAAGCGGGCGGAACGGAATCGTCAAACGGGTAGCGCGCGACAAAAGTGGTAATAGGTAGAAAATGAGGGAGCAGTAGGCCACGAGCGAGGAGGCGAGAGGAATTATGCTAGCAGACCACAGCCACAAACTCAACCAAACAAACACCCTAGAAAGGAGGAGAGAAACTACTGCCAGACAAACTACATCAATTCGGTATGGAGCTTTATCTACCAATATCAAAACATTTTTTGGCAATGAAGTATTTTATTGAAGTGTCGAAAAATGAGGAAACCTACTAGCAGTATTTCCAGAACAACTTTAGGTCACAACATAGCAAACCACAACAACCAGACCACAAGGAGTATAATAACAAAATTAATCAAAATACTACAAAATGGCAGCAAACAAATCTGATTAATGTCAAGAGACAAACCAACCGTGACTCTAGAAAGAACTTAAGTCAATCCGTAGCGGGAAACAAAACTAAACAACTCACCAGAATACTAGCAAAAAAAATTACTACAGCAAAACTCAACATACTACAGCATTCAACAGAAACACGGGAAAAGAATTGAAAAACATTGAAAAATTGGAAAAAAACAAAAGAGGGAAGCAATAAAATGAAACCAGACGACCGGCGGAAAACGGACGGTAGTAAATAACTAAAAAAATTGGCAGAACGAAGCGTTTAGTAAAACGTTACTAGAGAGAACCAGCCACAGACGAACCCATAACCCGTGAGTAAACTAATTGACACCGCAAGTTAGCGGGTAGACTCCAACAACAACGCAAGACTAAGAAACATACAGGTTGTCATAGGTTTCAGTGATTTCAGTCTCCACGAACGCATGGCCGGTGCCGATTGTTTTACGACGGCTCTTAGAGAGTTTTTTGGGTCGGGAGTGGGTTATCAATGACCGGAGGATGTTCTTATGCGCTATCACTATTGTGTTTGTTTTTAGCTCAAGCGCAGGCTTTTGATGTAATGCTCTGTAATCTTTAGGTAAACTAGGGTCTTTTAATTTACGTTTAGATGCAATGTCTTTTACTATGTGGATGGAAACCAGAGTACTACGCTTGAGCTGGCCATAGAAAAAAAAAGTACCCTATTTGGGGCTATACACAATAGCTTCCACAGGCTCCTGATGCCTTGCAAGCACTGCAATAATTCACTTTGACGCTGACTTGATTTATTTGAGGAGGTGAAGTGTGAATCTGATTATGAATGGTGAGACTGAGTTGATGTACCTTCGAACTGCAGCAGTGAACTCGCCAGTTTACTTAGTTACAGTTTCTACCCATTTTTCAAGGTTCTTACAGGCAGCATTTGGATATTCACTTTTTTGTGCCACAACATAGAGCTCTTCAATCTCATCAACTACTCTAGTAAAAGCATCTTTGCATTTCACAATCAGATGTTTGATCTTATTTTTCCTGTATTGCTTATCCACAGCATTGTCAATTTTACTGTAGATGATATTAAGTTCAGCCTCTAATTTTGCACTGGCACCATAGCAAACCGCAAAAGAACAAAGATGTTTGTCGAGTACGGAAGTATCCAGCGAAAGAAAGAGAAAAACGTTGAGCGCATAAAGTGCGCCAATAGACAGAACGGCAGACGGGACGGACGGGAAAAAAACGCCGAACGAGCAACGCACGACGCAATGTAAAATGCGACGAACGAACGGGAACGTCGGGTAAAGAGCGCGCAACGAGGTGGGAAAACGGTACAGTCGGGACGGAAGCGTCGGGAGAACTACGAACGACGAAGCGGGGAACAAGACGGGCGGAACGGAATTGTCGATCGGGTAGCGCGCGACGAAATTTGAAATCGGGAGAGAAAGGGGGGAACAGTAGCTCACGAGCGAGGACGCGAGAGGAACTATGCTAGCAGACCACAGCCACAATTTCAACGAAACAAACTAGCCATATTTCCAGAACAAACTTAAGTCACACCCTAGAAAGAAGGAGAGAAGCTACTGCCAGAAAAACAAGCAAAATTCAGTAGGGAGCTTAATCTACCAATATCAAAACTTTTTACGGCAATGAAGTAGTATATCGAAACGTCGACAAAATGAGGAAACCTACTAGCAGTAACTCCAGAACAAACTTTGGTCACGCCATAGCGAACCACGATAACCAGATCACAACCAGCATACTACCAAAATTAATAAAGCTACTTCAAAATGCCAGCAAACAAGTCTGGTTATTGTCATGAGAAAAACCAACCGTAACTCTAGAACGAACTTAAGTCACTGCTTAACTGGCAACAAGACTAAACAAACCACAAGAATAATAGCAACAAAAAATTACTACAGCAAAAATTGTTCAGTTTTTCATTTTTTATTTGAATTTACGGTGTTTTGAAGTCTCACAAATAATTTGGTCAAATAATAAAATTGACGAGATTGTTTCAAATTGCTCATTTTTATAAAGCAGTAAATTTGCCGGATGCGATAATCAAATTAATGGCGAATAAGTTACGTTTGTTAAGAGTCTTACAGTTTTGGACAGTTTTGTGTAACAGCACCAATCAGTTTCACGAGTTGCCTCTGAAGAAGCCATCTATGAACAATACGAGACGCTCACGAGTCACCAGCTAAATGTAGCTTCTCCATGCCATTTGTAAGAGGGATTTTGATTGCATGGTTATAGGTCTCCTTATGTAACATCTCACTTCTTAAGTGTCCTCAAACCATCTTCCAGGAAGTCTCCTGCAAAGAGGCGTCTGCATTGCAACAATTCACTGCCTCCTCTTTACAGATCTGAGTTTTCCGAACACAAGGTCAACTTTAAGTAGTCCGGCAGACGGTACTAAGCAACTGCAAAGCAAAATACTGCTATTGATGCTGAGACTTGAATCGATCCACTATTGCTACACGCAAAGTTAGGCTAAAGCAATAGATAAGGGAAATTTGAGTTGAAGTTGTGTCGCGGTAACAAAAATATAGGTGCGAAACCACTCTATCGGAACATTTTTAAATTCGTTAAGTCTTCAACATATTCAAGAATTACAACAACGTTAAAATTAGACGATAATATAGCAATTGTCAAGTAAATCGACAAGAACAAAAGCAAACTGCATCAAAAGGATGCTACAACTGTAGCACAATTGCTTTAAAGCACACAAAAAGGCAATCGTGAGACGATTACAGAGAGCAAATACAGATTACAGAGAACAAGCACAATTACCAGCCGTTAACAAACATAAGCCACATCAAGCAACTGTACAGATTAACGTTGAGGCAAAAGAAACGCAAATTGGAATTGGCATATCTATTTTTCTTTTTTGATAGGCCTTCGACTAGAATGAATAAATGATGAATAAATGAAAAAAAACGTAAGCTTGAATAGGCGAATTTAGTTTTTTGGCAGGTTTAGTCTAAGATCAATCAATGATACAATTTTGAAACATTAAAAAATTAGCCTAAAAAGAGCGCAATCGATGTTGTTTATAATTAGACTAAACGAAAATTCTGTCAAACGAACCTTTTTTGTTTTGCACGCATTTTGCAAAACGATTGCGGATAAAATGACGTTATAAAATTTTTTCGTTGCTTATATTGTTCATTTACTTGTTTTATTTAAAAAGTCCATTGCTCACTCAGTTTACTCGGTTACAAAACTGCTAAAAGACGTAAGGTTTGCCATGAATTTGATTAAAAAAAGTGTAAGACTGCATTCAATGCGATGAATGCGGTGATGAAAAACTTTTAAGAGGTGAATAATTTTTCAACGCTTATGCGGTGAAGAAAGTCACCACTAAAAAACGCAGTGAAAGTTTTATTTTCACTGGATCCCATTGGTAGCGGTGATTTACCTTTTCTCACCGTTTAAGCCGTGAAAATAAAAGTTTCACCTTAAAAAACCGCAACTCTCAGAAGAATTCAACTCATTTGTTTTTCATAACGTTTGTTTAATCTGATTTAAAATCACTATGTTCACAAGAAAAACCATTGAAGTACGCGACAGATTGGGCAGTTGAATAAGAAGTTGTTGAAATTCAGGGGGTGAGAGGTTCAAACCTGGGTACCTCTCAGGTTTGAACTTTAAAAAACTTTTTCTTAAGAAACTCGGTAAAAGCGATGAAAAAAATTTCAGCGCTAAAATCTGAAATCTTACAAATTTTCACCGCATTAATCGGAAAAAGATGCGGGTGTTTTATGGTGAAAATAGTTTTGTTTTCACCGTTATTGACCGCTAATCTTACATTTTTTTCTGACCAAACCTCGACCCGGGTTGAACATTTTACTGAAATGATTGTATCAACCGACAGAATTACGCGTATGTCTATCAATCAAAAAATTTTTGACGGTGCGCACCCTATTTCATTTGTAAAAATTCAGCATTTCAAAAAATAGATTTTGAGTTGGTGCATCATGTAGTGTGTAGGATGCCTTGAAAGGTTTTGTTCAAACGCCTCGTTATCCGGCTTGGTTGTAACTGAAATGGTGAAAGGCAAATCAAAATCAGCAGAAAAATTTTTAATGCGCTAAAAAGTGCAAAAAAGTTTTACAAAGTGAACACAAAAAACTATTTTGTAATTGAGCTAGTAAATTTTTGTGTTGACTGCTTTTGAAGAATTTGTAAGTTTTCTAAATTGGAGAAATCTTTTGTTTGGTCAATAATAAAAAAATATATGCAACCGTCACAAACAGAAAATTCAATGTCTTAATGATTTTTGTGCTTCCTATCTTCAAAAAAGTGAGCTTCGTTAAACCAAAGATATCAAAAGCCCCGTATTAAAAAATTACCGAATATGAAAAATCTACCATCTGTTACAGACAACCCAGCTGCAGCATTAATCTTCTATCTAATTTTTCCATACTTTGTTTTTTTTTGTTTACAAACTGTATATCAAGTTATTTTGAAAATGAGACTTTTTTTGAAGAAAGTGAGTTTTTGTAAAAGAAACATTTTTGCCGCTTATTTTTGTAAATAAATTTGAAATTAAGTGACATTTTGCATTATTCACTGTTTTGGAATGAAAATTTATCCAATAAACAGCCTACCAATCTATAATAGCATTATATAATAGCACTATATGCATTGAAAAATCATACACTTGCTTCATCAATTCGTTCTCCTGAAATCTTATAGAAACTAACAACTATCGTGGACTGTAACTATCAACTTCTAGAAAAAACACTTTTTTTGACGCAAAGTAGCACAAATTATCAATGTGAACTGATTATGAAAAATTAAACGTTGGAAAAATTACACGCGGAAAAATTGCGATTTGATATTAAGTGGGAAAACTCAATTAACTTTTCCAAATTTTCATGGCTTGGAACGCGAATTAACTTAAAGCGAATTTAAAGCGAATTACCTTAATGCTAATTACCGGAACGCGAATTTTTAAGCTTCTAATATATATATATATATATATATATATATATATATTTATATATATATGTATATATATATATATATATATATATATATATATATATATATATATATCTTTATATAGTCACTAGAATTGCAGATTAACCGTTGACTTTTAGTTAATGATCTTGGTTGTTGTATTCATTTTGATTGGTTACTAAAATTTACGCCCTTTTTAATTGCACAGAAGGAAAGTTTAATTTTTTAAGCAAAATTTTAAATGCTTCTGAGCAACCTTTCTATGTTAATGAAAAAAAAAACATTTCAGGTTAAATTTTACTGTAAATTTTTTCTCTCATTTTTTAGAGTTTTTTAATTTGTTTTCAAAGTTCCTTCATTTTAGCCACACCAAATTGATATATAGAGGTGCATTTTTTCTTACTATTAATAGTAGCTGCCTTTGTACTTAATTGAAATATTTAAAATTTTTGGTGATACTTTTTAGCAGAAATTTTCATTTAACACATAGTTTTTTCAAAAAACGCAAAACAACTTGCTCAGCAAACACAATGAAAACGTCTGTTTTTATCGGTTAACATTTTTTAACGGTAAACTATATTAACATTTTTCAGATTCAAAGCTTATCACAATTTAAGAGCCTGGTGCAACTTCGAAAATTGATACAGAAGTGTTTGAGCCATTTACCACCTTGGTTGGGTTATTTTGATCTGAGACAGTGTAAAGTAGTTAATGTGCGTTCGCACATGAAGTTCCGACCCAAGTTTATCTACAATTTCGACTTATTTGTCAACCAAATGAAGAGATAACCCAAACGAGATTTTTGAGTTTTAAAAAATCGTTTCACACCCAAACTAATCGTTGCATTACAAGATTTCATACCTCATTACATCGAGGAAAAGATCTGCCAATAAAAAGACTACGAGAAAAAAAAACAAACAAAACCAGCAAATCTAAAAAAAGGGAAAAAACTCAATATTTAAATGTAAAGGCACCTATTAAACAACGTCAAAATGCAATAAAAAACGTTAACTGCTCAAACTTTCTATTACCATGAGTATACAGCAGATGGATTTTTTCCTTAATAAGACTTGGTAACAAGTAAAAAGGAAAAATAATGAGGCGAAATTCACAAATCTATCAACATTTTTTAACCAAATAATTTCAAGCGTCTTAAAAATCAATATCTTTTAACTAATTAATTCTCGTTAATTTTTTTATAAAGTCATTACAAAAGTTATTATGGTTAGAATAAGCCATAGATATGGACTAAAGATACAGAAAAGCCCAAGAAATTACAAACAATCTGCGAGAACAAAGATGATTTAGGCCAATAAAATCATTAGCTATGGTTTAAAATTTTTTTTAAATTGTCATCTAGACCAATTGAGCTAAAATTTATTTTGAACGATTAGACAATTTCACTTTTTTCTCGCTCGAAAATAATTGGGCTCTGTTGTTAAGCCAACTTGGTAAAAGAAGAGAAAAAACACAATAATTAACCACTCGCAAAACATTGATGAAAACGCACATTTTTCCAAAAGCAATGAACAATTTCAACATAATGTCAACAGAAAACAATTTTTGAAATACAAGGAGTTGAATTGGAACTCTCAATGATGAGAAACAGTTACAAGTTGACAAAAAGAACAACAAAATTTTACAAAAAACAATTTAAATAACAATAATTGAAAAAAAAAATGAAGAATCAAAAATTTTAGTGCTAATCGTTATGAAATAGCTGCATAGAGTAATATCATTCATTCAATCCTCAATTAGAAGCCTATGGAACCTCTCAACACTTTACGACTACATAAAGAATAAAACAGCAAAAACAGCAATTTCTAAAATAAAATGAGACGAAGTGTCGAAGCCATCATAAAAATAATTTTACCCTACAAAGTGTTCTCTCTTAAAACAATTTTTAAACAACAATAGGTCTACTCTTTCCTTAGCTATAAGATATCAAAAAACCAACAAATATGAACAAATATTTTAAAACCACGAAATCTCTGAGAAAAATCGTAGTATCAACGATATTAAATTCAATGGCTTTCAACGGAAGTCAAAAAATCGCTACGTTACGCTTCGATGGAAACCAAATGCTGTTTGTTGTTGACCAGTCAGCAATAAGACATCAGAATAAGTCTTATGACTGTGAAAACAATAACAAACACAGAGAAAAATCAAAAATTCATTAGAAAAGAGAGAGAAGAAAGTGTCGACGTCCATTAATCCAAAAGTGTTTCTCTGAAAATAAAATCCATGTTTCTTTTAACGTCTTCTCTGAGCCCATGGGAACTACCAATGTTGTGATAATGTGATATGATTCCAAAAGGAAACAAAATTACGAAAAAAATTTTAAAAAAAATTTAAAAATTATTCAAAAATATATATATGGAAACTCGTCACTTTGAAGCAATAAAGCCAATAAATGAAAATAAAATAACTAGGCATAACAATTTGGTTGCAGTACGAAATACGGGGTCCTGTTTGCACTGAGATTTACTTAGAGTTTGCAAATTTAGGTTTAAGATCGGCTAACGGTCAAGAAAAATTCGAAAAAATAATTTTTAATGTCTTAACAACCATTAACTGCCCACTCAAAGAACTAGATAGGTTCACTTAAGGCTTATTAGGACAACTATCACACTTTTAGTCAACTTGTCTATGGCATATGACTTCAAAAATTCAGTAAAATCACAAAGAAAATCAAAAATTTTAGAAGAAATTTTGAACACTCATTGTCAAACCAAAAAAAAAAAATTTTTAGCGATACCCTGAAAGCTATTTTTCTGTTCATTGGGCTTCTAGAATTAAATTTTTTTTGATAGTAAGTTTCCCTCTTATACCAGAACTAGTCTTTGTAATTGCCTTTCATCTATAAGGAATATCAAATTAATGCCTTTTGAAGCGTGAAAGGTCATTTTGAGTTAAACTTTTTATTGAAAGGATAAGAAATCGAACAAAAATTATGCTGAAAGTGAACAAAAGTGAACCATATATCCCGTGTTCAGATAATATTTTAAGCCTCGTTAACTCCACGAAAAAAAAGAAATAATAAGTTTTTTTTTATTTCGAATTCTGCGCTTGACGAGCTTATTAATGATATCACTAATATTTCTCTTTCGATCGACCAAAATTGGCTGAAAAAAAACAAACCAATTTGAGTAAATAGTTCCTCCCCCCACAATTGGAGTCGAAAAAATGTTCTGAGCAATAATTGAAAGTTAAAAATTGATGATGCGCCATTTTTTTTAATAAAGGCATACAACATTGAACCATAAACGATTTTGTCTCAATAGACCAGTAAACAACTACAGCACTAGCTTGTTTCTGATCAATTTTGTACCGTTAAATAAAATAACTAGTTTATAACTGGGAGCTATCATTGATGGAGCCGTGAATAAAATTTTCTTCAGCAATTAACATTAAACAAATACAAGTAAAATTTTCCAAAAAAAATTAGCACCAAAATAAAAATTAAAACCTTTCTGATTGTAAGAATCCATGATAATAGCAAAGCTATCCCTGAGTTCACTGCGTGCTTAGGAAACCGCCCAAATGTTTCAAGTGTTTGCGAATAAGACAAGTCGTTGAAGAAATTTTTCAATTGTTAAAAAAAACAGCGAGGCATTTTATATAATTATTGTGTTAAATGTGCAAAACACGGCAAAACTTTAACTCCAGAAGGCTTTCATAAGGCACCTTATTCAACTACCGCTCTTTTGAAGATAACAGAGAAAAAATTATTTTGAACGATTAAATAATTTCACTGTGGCCAAGGTGGCAAAAGAAGAGAAAAAACACAATAATTGACCACTCACAAAACATTTATGAAAATGCACATTTTTGCAAAAACAAAGATCAGTTTCGACATAATGTCATCAGCGAAAATTTTTTGAATTACAAGGAGTTGAATGGGACCTCTCAATGATGAGAAACAGTTACAAGTTGACAAAAAGAACAACAAAAATTTTACAAAAACAATTTAAATAACAATAATTGAAAAAAAACTGAAGTATCAAAATTTTTAGTGCTATTCGTTATGAAATAACCGCATAGAGTAATATCATTTATTCAATCCTCAATTAGAAAACTATGGAACCTCACAACACTTTACGACTACATAAAGAATAAATAAACGGCAAAAACAGCAATTTTTAAAACAAAATGAGACGAAGTGTCGAAGCCATCAAAAAACTAATTTTACCCTACAAAGTGTTCTCTCTTCAAATACTTTTTAAACAACAATAGGTCTACTCTTTCTTTAGCTATAAGATATCAAAAACCAACAAATATGAACAAATATTTTAAAACCACGAAATCTTTGAGAAAAATCGTAGTATCAACGACATTAAATTCAATGGCTTTCAACGGAAGTAAAAAAAAAAACTCGCTACGTTTTGCTTAGATGGAAACCAAATGATGTTTGTTGTTGACCAGTCTGGAATAAGACATCAGAATAAGTCTTATGACTGTGAGAACAATAACAAATACAGAGAAAAATAAAAAATTCATTAGAAAAGAGCGAGAAGAAAGTGTCGACGTCCATTAATCCAAAAGCTTTTCTCTGAAAACAAAATCCATGTTTCTTTTAACGTCTTCTCTGAGCCCATGGGAACTACCAATGTTAAGATAATGTGATAAGATTTCAAAAGGAAACAAAATTACGAAAAAAATAACCAAAAATTTAAAAATATATATATATATATATATATATATATATATATATATATATATATATATATATATGGAAACTCGTCGCTTTGAAGCAATAAAGCCAATAAATGAATATAAAACAACTAGGCAGAATAATTTTGTTGCAATACAAAATACGGGGTCCTGTTTGTGTTTGTACTGAGACTTACTTAGAGTCCGCAAACATAGGTTTAAGATAGGCTAACGGTCGAGAAAAATTCGAAAAATTAATTTTTAATGTCTTAACAACCATTAGTTGTCCACTCAAAGCACTAGCTAGGTTCACTTAAGGCTTATTCGACAACTATCACACTTTTAGTCATTGTGTCTATGGCATAGGACTTCAAAAATTCAGTAAAATCACAAAGAAAATCAAAAAAATTTAGAATAAGTATCGAACACTCAGTGTCAAACCAAAAAAAAAATTATGAGCGATACCCTGAAAGCTATTTTTCTGTTCGTTGGGCTTCTAGAATTAAAATTTTTTGATAGTAAGTTTCCCTCTGATACCAGAACTAGTCTTTGAAATTGTCTTTCGTCTATAAGGAATATCAAATTAATGCTTTTGCAGCGTGAAAGGTCATTTTGAGTTCAAATTTTTTATTGAAAGGATAATAATTCGAACAAAAATTATGCTGAAAGTGAACAAAAACTGAACCATATATCGCGTGTTCAGATAGTATTTTAAACCTCGATAACTCCACGAAAAAAAAGAAATTATGAAATTTTTTTTATTTCGAATTCTGCGCTTGACGAGCTTATTAATGATATCACTAATATTTCTCTTTCGATCGGCCGAAATTGTCTGAAAAATAAACAAACCCATTTGAGTATATAGTTCCTCCCCCCACAAGTGGGGTCGAAAAAATTGTTCTCAGTAATATATGAAAGTTAAAAAATGATGATGCGCCATTTTTTTAATAAAGGGATACAACATTGGACCATTAACGATTTTGTCTCAATAGGCCAGTAAACAACTACAGCACTAGCTTGTTTCGGATCAATTTTGTATCGTTAAATAAAATAACTAGGTTATAAATGGGAGCTATCTTTAATGGAGACGTGAATAAAATTTTCTTCAGCAATTAACATTAAAAAAATAAAAGCAAAATTTTCCGAAAAAAAGTCAGCACCAAAATAAAAATTAAAACCTTTCTGATTGTAAGAATCCATGATTATATCAAAGCAATCCCTGAGTTCACTGCGTGCCCAACTAACCGCCAAATTGTGTCAATTGTTTGCGAATAAGACCAGTCGATGAAGAAATTCTTCAAATACTAAAAAAAACAACGAGGCATTTGATATAATTATCGGGTTAAATCTGCAGAAAACGGATCAACTTTAATTCCAGAAGACCTTCATATGGCGCCTAATTCAGCTACCGCTCTTTCGAAGATAACAGAGTCTGTGTCAAGGTTTCTAGGTCACTACGTCTGACAAAGATTAACAAAGTGGACAAAAAGCATATTTTGTTTCATTTTTGATGGAAAATTTTCGAATTTTGATAATTTTATCTAGATTTTCAGCCAAATAAAGACCAATCAAACATTTCAGCAAGATTTTTTTATCTCTGACTGTAACAATAAAACCCTGCCGTTAAAAAATCTAGCTTATTTTGAATTGTATTAGCAAAATTAAGCCAAATTTTAGCAAAAATTACTGAAAGTTTGAATAAAAACTGTCGAATATTCACAAAACTTTAAATCTTTATAGCTCCGTGTAAAAAAAACGAAATTCGAAAAAACTATTTAATTCTAGGCTGTACGAGACATTCTGTACCAATTTATAGGATTTACGTGCCTTTTTAATGATACAACTCACAACTCTCTACGATGAATACATCGATCGGCCAAAAATAAACCCATTTGAGTATATAGTTCCTCGTAACAAAAATGTGTTTTTTAAATACTCTTCACGAACGTTTAATTAACAGGTCAACACCGGATATCGTTATGAAATACGTCAGGGTTGGAAGACAAATCCCTTATTACGAGTCATATTCTACAAGTTGTCCAGATTACGTTCTCCGAACTAAACTATTTGTTAAAAATTAACGGAATATGAATTTGAATGGAAAATAATTCTTTGAGTTATATGAAATTAATGGAAGTTCTGTCTACATCAAAAAAACGAATTGAAATAAAATTGGTGGACTGAAAATACTGATTTTTTAAAAACGAAAAGTAACTTATCAGGAAATGTTTTATTCAAAACCTATAACGCTAACTTGAATATAACACCAAAAATGTTCGTAGGCAGATAAATTAAGTTATCTTAAACAAAACCAGTGAAATTTTTACATATGCCAGAGTTCTGCATCAATCAACTAATATTGAAAAGCTAATATTGAATCAACTAATATTTGTGTATTGAATAGCTCATCTATATGAATTTTAAAACAAAATTTAATCAACGATTTTGGGTCAAAAGGTCTGTTTAGCATTACTTACGTTTTTTTAAAGAAATCAATGTCGCAAATTGTATTTTGCTTAAAAATCCTTTGATAAAAAGTTTCTGTATACCTCCATTCATGGTTTAAAAGAAATCGAGATAGTTTGTAAGTATTTTTCAGCCTTAACAAACTTGGCCTGGACCCCGGCTTCCAGTTGAAACTGGATCATCTTCACGATCTGAGAAACCTTGACCTCTCCGCAAACTTCCTGGAATCCACACACATCAAAGACATTCCTGACTCGGTCGAAATCTTGGACCTGTCGGCAAATTCTCTCTCGGAACTAAGTCTGGACGACCTGCCTACTAACATTCGAGAGCTGAATTTGGCTAAAAATGGGATTGACAGTATTAATGGGTGCAGCGGAGAGAGTTCAATTCAGAGCTCAAGTCAGATTGCAATCAGATTTGACTATAATGCCATTCCTATTTTGACAAGTGAGCCTATTAGTGTTTATTTCGAGCTGCTTCTCCGAGTTTCCCAAGCATGCCCCCCGCCTAAGTGAGCTCTGATCAGATCAAACCAGACTAAAATTACCTCTAACCAGACCCAACTGGCCTCAGTGCGTTAGAACACGTTTCTCATCAGACCCTTTGGCGAGAGCTGCCTCCAATTTGGTTGAATAACTGAATTAATTTAATAGAATTGACCTTTTCCTTAAGTACTAACTAGGGTTGTGCCTGACTGAGGAATTATCTTTGTCATACACCAAAATGCTATTATTCTTTCTAATTTTTTGATACAAAAACTAAGATGAAAAACAGGGATGAAAAACTTTTTCGTATTGAAATGAGCGAACAACACAGCGAGATAGAAACAGACCACTGTAAATCAACTAGTGCCCGAGATTTTAATGAGAAAACCAATCCGGCAAATATGGATAAAATTTTATGAGCCAGATATGCCAAGCAATGATAACATATACAATCACCAGAAATGCAGCTATAAATCCTATTAGCGGAACATTTAAACGCAATTGTCGGCTAATAAACTTTTTTGCACGAAAAATGAGGCGACCAAAATTTTACACCACTTTTTCAGAATACTATAATACGATTTTTCCGCCCATTGCCACAGCATAAATGAGAATGAAATTTTCACGCACCCCCAAAAGCACGGGAGCTAGAACTTCCAACCAAATGGGGTTTAGTAGAAAGAGAAAAAGCTAGAATTCTTGCCTTGTGCTCGAATTTCATTTTGAAACACTCTGGTTGGCCTTAGTTAAAGTAACACAAATGTGCGAAATGGAAAATCAGATCAAGTCTTCGCCGCTTGATCATCTACGATGAGCGAACAAGGTTGCGGTCGATTATTCCCATTCATGACCACTAATCCTATCGGGGCTGAGGGATGTTGAGACCAAGGATAGACTTTATTACGCTAATTAAAGAACCAAGAAGATAAAAATTGACTTGAAAACCCCAGACAGTTGAGAAATTTCTGTCGTGTACGATCTTATAAATTTCTTAAATAAGTGTATTACAAATACTTATAGGATTAAGCGTCGCCTGACAAAGACTTTGTAAGACAAATTATCATTTTAAAAAAATAAAATGTTATCGTGTAAGACCTGATAACACCTTTTATCAGGTGTGATAAGATCTTACGCGGTAAACTTTCACTTTTGTCAGATCCTATAAGATAATATTTCTGCTTTATAACATCTTACGCGATAAAAATTTTCCCTGATTAAATTTTTCATCTCGTAACATTTATACGATTCTTATGATATTTTGTTAGATAAACATTCGGAAAACTATGACTCATCCTTTTGATAAGATCATTTATCGGATCCTATGCGACAAAAATTTCTTCAAATATGGCACATTCTACAAACTGAAGACAATTGAGAATTGATTTCAGGCAATAGCCAAAAAACCGCAGCATGAGCGCAGCATCAGAGCGACACAGAGAAAAGTAACTGATATTGTCTTTTGAGATTTATAAGATATTGTGAAACAGGTTATCCGAGTATCAGGGGCTTTTTATGAAGCAGTGATTATCAAACTAGGCTGAACATTTTTTCAAAGACGAAAAAGTATCTTAGACTTTATCGTGTAAGATCTGATACGATACTTATCAGAACTTATAAGATAGCATTTATCTAGCAAGTATCATATCAGATCTTACACAACAAAGAGGCTCGTCAATGTGCGTACGCACATAATGTTCCGACCCCGCTTATCCACATTCTTGTCTTAATTGGCTACCAAATGATGAAGAGAAAGAAAACTTTCAAAAGCAAACGTATCGTTGAATTAATAACCAATGGAATACAATAATGCCATGATGGAGGACCGATAAAAGTTGTTGATAATGGGACTACTTAAGTAGACACTAAAAACAACAAACATTATTTACGACCAAATCTCGATGTCGATAATAACAAATCAAAACAAAAACCAAAACTGCATCAGATAAAACCTAAGCAAATCAATAAAACCTATACTTCATTAAAAAAGATGCTGGAATTGTCCTCAATAGCGACTTGTTTACAGGTTGACAAAAAAGTAGTGTGAAGTTCAAAAATACATTTCTATTTTGAAAACAATTAATTTCACAGTTAGTGATGTCAATAGATGACAACTGAAATCACTAAAATGTTCATTTATATCTCCATAAGAAGCAAATGAGACATGTCTAATTTTCAAATGCGCAAACTTTCAAAGCCAATGGGATTGATAATTATTGTTAAAAATTAAAAAGAAAACAAAAATCTTTCAAAATGAACATAAAAAAAATCTCAAGCATTTTATGAAATCTTATAGTAACAGTAGCAGCACAGCCAAGAAAAAAAAGATTGAAGCTAAAATCGCCATAAAGATAAAATTATAGCTCACCGGAAATAGGTTGAGCGAGAGAATGAGCCAGAAATTGACCGAAAAACTTTTTAAAAGCGAAGCTCAATAACCCAAATACATTTTGACAACAAATACTTTCAAAAGTCATGGCAAACTAAAGGTTTTAATAGGAGGCGATGGATTAAATTGAAACAATTTAGAAATTTTTGGGCTCGTTAGTAATGAGAATAAGTCACGACCACACAAAATAACAACAAATACATACATGAGGAATCCGAAACTTCAAACAGTTTTACGACATCACTCTGTTCAAGGCACTATCATTATAATATGTTACTTGCAACAACTCTAAATCAAAAAATTTTCCTAATCTTAATTTTAACGAGTCTACCTTATAAAAGAACTAATTTAGACATGACAACAGAATGAAACCCAAAAATTGAACAGTTCTGAAATCTCGAAAACTTTTTAGGAAACTGAATGGTTGAAGCCATCACTCAAAACCTATAACCAAGCGCGAAAATTTTTTTAAATTAACCAATGTGATTAAAACTTCTAATTAGTGAGATTGAGCTACTTGGTGATAAAAATGCAACTAAAAAGGAGACAGTTTTTTTAGGGGAGACAGAAAGGAGGCAATCTTTTTAGAAAATTTTAATTGAAAGTCATTAAAACAAATAGCTATAAACTGAAATATTTAACTAAGATGAGTCATACGTCTTGGGGAAGCAATTCAGATTTCTTTTTATTGCGCATGTGTACTACAACAAAAAAGAAAGGCAAACATATCCAAAAACAGAAAATATATCAAAATTTTCTAGATAAACGTGTCTCAGACAAAAAGCATGAAAATATCCTACAAAAACACAAACATATCCAGATACGAGTTGTTCCAACGCTGTGAGTTTTTTCTACTATGCTTTACTACAATTGGACTTGTCAATAATGTGATATTTCGACAAGGAAACAAATCGAACTCTTAAAAAAGGCAGATATGCTCAAAAATAAAAAAATTGAAAGTGCGTAGTATCAGAACAAAGAAACCATTAGTTCAACATAAAACTGTTACCGACATCAATTTATAACTCGCAGCAAGTCGTTTTCTTACTGTATTTACTGAGACTGCGATCGAAGTTGGTAGAAATAGAAAAAATAGTGCACAAATTTAAAAAATTCGCTGATTTTTTCTGAAAACAAATATATTCAAAGTGAAAGCAGACATTAGATAACAACTGAAACAAATGTTTAGGTTCATTCAAACATCATGACAAGCTAACTGGATCTTTTAATAGGGCCATTAAGTCATTGGGCTACAAAAAAAATAATAATAAATGAAAGCAAAACTCAAGAAGTCCATCAAATTTTCACAAAAACAATTGGTCGGAGCCATAAAAACCAGGAGCTTAACTCTGAAAACATAATATAACCTCGTTGGGACTCCTTTAATTTAAATAGTATCTGTCCTAAATTGAGCCCTGATTTGAAATTCGTGTCAGTACTTTACATTAAACACATTCACATAGCGGAAAAGTTTTAAAAAATAAAACGTTCGGCCCCTTTAAAATCTCAAAATCTATTCATCGCAAAGATCCATGGTGAGATCAAGATCAACCCAGGTATTGCTGTGCGTCTAACAAAATACTCAATTGTTCAAATGGTTGCAAAATAGATCAATTTTTATTCAAAATTTTTCAATGTGTCAAAAATAACTAGTGCATTTTGTACAATTATCGAGATTAAATTCAAAAATATTGGCAAAATTTTAAATCCAGAGGACTCATAAAGCCAGCGGGAAAACAACTAGCCCCTTTTCTGAGTTAAGAAGAATATGGCTGCTGTTTTAATGTGTCTACTTCCATCAAATTCAAAACAAATGGGCTAAAAAAAGCAATTTTGGTCCGATTTCTGACGAAAAAAGTCGGAATTTTGAAAAACATAGCTGAAATTCTAGCCAAGGAACTCAGATCGAACAATTCTGCGATCCTCCCCTATCTTATGAGATAACACAAATAACATTATAGTTGACAATCTCTACCTATCCTTGCAAAATTGACAAAAATACAGAAAATGTGAATAAAAACAGCTGAATTACGTCTAATATTCACAAAACTTAAAACCTCGATACCTCCCTATAAATAAACAAAAATCAAATATTTTTGTTTCAACTCCATATTCTACGATGGACGTGCTTTCTATTGATACCACTCGCAACTCTCTACGATGATTCTATCGATCGGCCAAAGTTATCTGAACAAAAAAACCTCTTTGAGTATATAGTTCCTCCCCCACTAAAGTGGGCCGGAACAATTAAGGTTTTTGATCATAATCACCGAGGACTGCGTACAAACTGACCAATGAGAAAGCGGGAATTATACTGCAATTCCTTTTTTAAAACATCATTCGGCTAGCTTGGCTTTCTGCAAAAGCGTGCGCTTTTTTACATAGTAAATATCTGCAGAATTGGTTTACCGCCCTGGTTGAAGTGTCGGTGCCATTTCAGCGCCGTTAGCTAAGAAATGAGTTATTAGGCGCATATCTTACAAATTATCAGCGCATTTCAGCTTTTTATTATGTAAGTTTTCTATAGTCACACTTTTGAGGCAATCCATCGAGTTTCACCGCATTTCTTATATAATTTTCCAAATATCTATCGACCCTTCTGGGCTAATAAACAGCAACAGTGACATAATAGAATCAGAAATTCCATCTATTTTTAGGGGATACCTTTGGCAACTGCAGTGCCTCCTTCGGTTACATAGACCTCTCAAGCAACAACCTCCACACTGTAGAACACAATGCATTCCGAGGTGTGATCCAAAAGGCAAACGACTCTCTCGTCATTGATATGAGCTACAATAAGCTTGAAATTGTTCCATTCGAAGCATTTCAGGTAAGAATGATGGAATTGTGAAGAGACAGTAAATTGGAACCAATAACATAATAGCGCAGACATAAATTATAAATGAATACAAAAAAATGTTGTTTAATAATTTCTTATAAAAATTGAAAGGAATTGTTTAAAGATTGTCTTATAATTGGTGCTAGTCTTAGAAATTATGCGCTAATAAATGGTCGTCTTTAGCCGCTTTTCAATATCAAAAGCGTAAAAATGGCTTTTTTCAAACAGGAAAGACACTTTGGTAGATTTCAAGGAATATTGAAAAGCAACCCCGATGATTCCGGAATTTTTATCGTGTAAACTCTTATCAAAAATCACATCACTACACTGGAAATTTTTCAAATTTAATTTTGTATTGTCTTATAAAATAATTTTATGCACACAAAAGCGCAGAGTGTTGCCTATATAGTAGTCTGAGGGACATGCTCTCACTTTTTCCATAGAATTTATGTGGAGTGATCAACAACAGTAGCGGTGGAATTAATATGGTACAGTGACAATTGACATGTAAGTATGAAGACTATGACCAAAACTCTACATATGATCATTCAAAATTTTGAAATACCAGCGCAGCTTTATATAATGAACCGTTAAAGTCCTTCACATATAGCATATGTTCGCTGATGTTGAACCTCTGGAGTTCATATTGTAATTGAAATTTTTTTTCGATCAATTTCTGAAAGCTACTGTTTCATTTTCTTGAACCAACATTTTTCTAGCTTAAATCTAATCAGATTATGGCACATCACAAATTATTTGTAAGGCAGAGCGTGTATTTTTTAAGATTTTATACGGCAGTATTTTATCATGTGAGAGCTTAGAACTCAGAAATTTCATCGCGCCAGCTCTTATTGTCAAGGGGTCTAAGCAGGCGCTACTACTGTAAAAATGGACAAGTACTGGATGCGAACCAGCATCTCTAACAAACAAACGTATTGTGATGACCATTAAACCAACTGGTCTTAAGCTCTTTAACCTGACCATCTCTTATACCTCATCTTTATTATACCTCATTCATCTGGCCAACCCGTGTTGAGAATTTCGTTGGATTTAAATTTAAGAACTGTGGGTTTTCGTCGATTTTACTTCGCCAAAACCGATCAAAGCCCTTACGTTTTTTTTCGTCGTTTTGATCGGTTTTCGTCGGTATTTAAACGTAGGAATCGTCTGTTTCTGTTATTCTAAAAATCTTACAGAAATGACAGTCCCTGGAAGAATTCGAACCTTTAACCACTAAATTACTTTCCAACTTCTCCTCCACTGCACCACCAGTTACTTAACTTTACTCTACTTCTGTTGTATTTAAAACAAATTGAGACTGACAATACCGACAAAAACGACGATAATCGACACTTCTTCAATCAAATACCGACAATACCGACAAAAACGACGGTAATCGGATTTTCCTACATAAGAAACCGACGAAATCGACAAAATTCGACAAAAGGCGACGCTTCTAGCGTCGATTTCGTCGATTTCGTCGCATTTTCTCAACCCGGGAAGTATACCCACCCAAAAAATCTCCAGGCCCCTCTGAATCATAACAATCAGCAATGATCGCACCCTCCGGAACCAAAACACCTCTAATCATAGTCCGCCCTGTTTTGATTTGTTCTCCGATTTAGCCTTATCCAAAGTCTGACCCCGGTAGAGATGTGAGCGGGTGGTGTTTGTGAACGGGTTCAGAAATGCACTGAAAACGCTAAAATTATGTAAGAAGTGCGCTGAACGTGTTGCAAGTTTAGTTCCAGCGCTCAATGTGCCCAATATATCAGCACTTGTCAACACAACTTTTTCAAAATTTCAGCATATTTTTCAGCACTTCTCTTACATAACTTCAACACTATCTAAAAATCCGAAATCATCACTTTCAGCAAATTCCATACATAAATACAGCACACGTTTTACGAAATTGCTGCACATCTTTCAACACATTCTTTACATTAGTTTAAAACTTTAAATTTCAGCACAATTCTTAAATAATTTCAGAACTTCGGAAAAAAACAGAGAAGTCAGGCGCTTTCAGCCCATTACCTACATAAAAATTTTACGTGCAATTTTTTTTTCATTAATGTTTATAACGTAGTCAGCATAATCGCACTTTTCTCTTCTGAAATTCTGAAGAACCACTGAACAATAAAAAACCTGCGTTGTTTTTTAACAAATGACGATTCTCATTTTTGAAAAGATAACAACTGAAAAGCGTCACACTTCCTTATGGTCAACGGAAGGAAGAAAATGATTCTTAAGCAACGTGGTTTTATTCAACCAAATAATGTGACAATATAATCCAGCGATAATTGCCTTTTCTTAAAGGATGACAAAATTCTTAAGTTATTTGGCAGTTTTCTAACCCAACTGCTTTTCATGATGAACTGCTCTGATGGAATGCTGTTTAAATTTGCGCCGGTATGGTTTTTAATTTAACAGAAGCGCAAAAAATTTATAAAAAGTTCAGAGTTTGCAATTTTACAAATTGGTCAGGAAAGCGTTGAAAATGTGTAAGATAAAAGCTGAAATTGTGCTAAAATTAATGAAATTATATAAAAATTGCGCTTTCATCCGCTCAATTTTATTAGCGGATAAATTTTATTTAATTATCCACTTACTGTCTTGACAAGCGATGAATTTATATAAGAAAGGAATTTAAAATTCAGTTCATTAAGCGGATTATTATGTAAACTTTATCAAGGGGTCTAAGCAGGCGCTACTACTGTAAAAATGGACAAGTACTGGATGCGAACCAGCATCTCTAACAAACAAACGTATTGTGATGACCATTAAACCAACTGGTCTTAAGCTCTTTAACCTGACCATCTCTTATACCTCATCTTTATTATACCTCAATCATCTGGCCGACCAGTTTTGAGAATTTCGTTGGATTTAAATTTAAGAACTGTGGGTTTGCGTCGATTTTACTTCGCCAAAACCGATCAAAGCCCTTACGTTTTTTTTCGATGTTTTGATCGGTTTTCGTCGGTATTTAAACGTAGGAATCGTCGGTTTCTGTCATTCTAAAAATCTTACAGAAATGACAGTCCCTGGAAGAATTCGAACCTTTAACCACTAAATTACTTTCCAACTTCTCCTCCACTGCACCACCAGTTACTTAACTTTACTCTACTTCTGTTGTATTTAAAACAAATTGAGACTGACAATACCGACAAAAACGACAATAATCGACACTTCTTCAATCAAATACCGACAATACCGACAAAAACGACGGTAATCGGATTTTCCTACATAAGAAACCGACGAAATCGACAAAATTCGACAAAAAGCGACGCTTCTAGCGTCGATTTCGTCGATTTCGTCGCATTTTCTCAACCCGGGAAGTATACAATGAACAAATAGAGTTTCATATCAAGCTATTGCAAGCTTATCTCATGCACAAGCTTTTCTTATGCAAATATTTACATTTTGCATTAAGTTGTTATTATACTCTTCTAACAATTATTATTTTAAATTTTCATTGTGCAGGACTTGACAAAAATATTTTGTACGCTATGCAAAACTTCTTAAGAAATCTGGCAATGCATTATCTGCTAAGCACTGAAACGACATTTTTATCAGCAAATTGTCATTGCTTACACAAGGTAAAATTTCCGGAGTCAATAGGGGAATCAAATTCAAGGATCTTTCAGAAGAACTCTACCAAAAAAAATAATGCACCAAGTTTCAAAGCAATTATTTCTTTTTATGAAGCTCCGTGATCTCCTTATTTAATAAAGTGTGCTCTATTATTCCTATCGTGAACTTCAGGACGCTATCTTTGACATGCGTGGCTTCGAGTACTTCTCTCTGGACTTGAGGAAGAATCCGCTCCTCTGCTCTTGCAACATGAGCTGGATCCCTATGATGTTGGATTACTTCCAGAAGATGGGTTTGAAGGGCGTCATCATGGGCACTTGCTATGGACCAGAGGAAAGCGCTGGAAGACACCTGGAAGGTACTCTTCTGAAATTAAAGTTCCGAAGACAATTCAAGAAATTTCACTTCAATTCAAGAAAATTGAAGTGAAAACTGATCAGACCTTTATAGACAAGACATCCCCCCATCCAAAAAATCTCCAGGCCACTCTGAATCATGACAATCAGCGATGATCGCACCCTCCCGAACCAAACCACCTCTAATCATAGTCCGCCCTGTTTTGATTTGTTCTATGATTTAGCCTTATCCAAAGTCTGACCCCGGTAGAGATGTGAGCGGGTGGTGTTTGTGAACGGGTTCATAAATGCACTGAAAACGCTAAAATTATGTAAGAATTGCGCTGAAAGTGTTGCAAGTTTAGTTTTCAGCGCTCAATGTGCCGAATAGTAATATCAGAACTTGTCAACACAACTTTTTCAAAATTTCAGCATTTTTTTCAGCACTTCTCTTACATAACTTCAGCACTATCTAAAAATCCGAAATCATCACTTTCAGCAAATTCCATACATAAATACAGCACACCTTTTACGAAATTGCTGCACATCTTTCAACACATTCTTTACATTAGTTTAAAACTTTAAATTTCAGCACAATTCTTAAATAATTTCAGAACTTCGGAAAAAAACAGAGAAGTCAGGCGCTTTCAGCCCATTACCTACATAAAAATTTTACGTGCAATTTTTTTTTCATTAATGTTTATAACGTAGTCAGCATAATCGCACTTTTCTCTTCTGAAATTCTGAAGAACCACTGAACAATAAAAAACCTGCGTTGTTTTTTAACAAATGACGATTCTCATTTTTGAAAAGATAACAACTGAAAAGCGTCACACTTCATTATGGCCAACGGAAGGAAGCAAATGATTCTTAAGCAACGTGGTTTTATTCAATCAAATAATGTGACAATATAATCCAACGATAATTGCCTTTTCTTAAAGGATGACAAAATTCTTAAGTTATTTGGCAGTTTTCTAACCCAACGGCTTTTCATGATGAACTGCTCTGATGAAATGCTGTGTAGATTTGAGCCGGTGTGGTTTCTAATTTAACAGAAGCGCAAAAATTTTTTTAAAAAAGTTGAGAATTTGCAATTTTACAAATTGGCCGGGAAAGCGTTGAAAATGTGTAAGATAAAAGCTGAAATTGTGCTAAAATTACTGAAATTATATAAGAATTGCGCATTCATCCGCTCAATTTTATTAGCGGATAAATCTTACTTAATTATCCACTTACTGTCTTGACAAGCGATGAATTTATATAAGAAAGGAATTTAAAATTCTGTTCATTAAGCGGATTATTATGTAAACTTTATCCGCTGAAAAGTAACTTTTGTCAGCGGCTGTTAGCGCAATTTTTATATAAGTTTTAGCAAAAACCTCAGCCTGGGGAAGTTGACGCGTTCAGAGGCTGTGACCTCACTCAACAAACTGTCGCCATTTGAGTTCAGCTGTTGACACTTGTGAATGAGAAAGAGCGTGCTGAAATTCACTGAACTTCACCAAGATTACAAACAGTCAAGCCAAAGTTTTGCAGGAAAAAGCACAGCCTGTAGAATACCGGGAATGATTTGAAGAGTCAATGGAAAACCTTGATTAAGATAAAAATGCCTGTGAAGTACCAAAACTCTTCTGTTCGAAAAAAAACGTGTGTAATGTCAATACTCCTCTTCGAGTCGTAAAAAGACCAACACTTTCACAAAAATTGGTTCAAACTATTTTCGAGAGCGATTAATGAATAATTGTTTTTCTGCTTGATTGAAGGGAGAAACATTAGGCCGCATCCTCCTCTTCTCAGCTTCTTTTCTTATTTCTCCTAATTGGTTTTAATGTGATCACCATTTTTCCTAATTGATTTTGATGTGATCACCAAGCACTCGTACTACTTCAAATGAACGTGCTTCAAAAATGCAGCGTTCAATTCTTTCATCCCACGATCTTTAATTTTCATAATCCAGTTAACTAGCGGGTTTGAAATTGGAAATTCTAGTTAGAGGGTTTTGAAATACGCATATTTTGTACACTGAATTGGGTCTAATCAAAGTTGACTTAACTGTTCACCTAAAATAAAACATGGCTAAGAAAATTAATATTTTGTTTTTGTCTCTTAAGGTTTTATTAACAGCGATCATTCGAAAAACACTTGATATGAAACTGATATGCTTATTATTACTGTGCTGGTCCGTATGATGTTTCCCTTATTCGGACACGAAGTAACGGGGTTTGAAGGCATACAGTACAGTTTGCTGAAGTTGGTGTGTAGGGAATATTCTAATTTACCCCGTGCCCCGCCCGCCCAAAATTTTGTGTTCATCCACATTGGCGTTTCAGAGCTGACAAAAGCTGAGTTCAAATCTTGCACTGAATACAGCTGGCTCAAAGCCGAAATCAAAGCCAGAACCGAACAACGTATCATGCCATTCTGGCAGGTATGTCTGGTTGTTCTGGCGTGTCCTGGACTGGTAGCCACTGTCGTGCTCATCGTCGGAGTCCGGATGCACGTGAAGGACTACAGACGATACAGGGACTACGTTGTCCGCAAAAAGAGGCAAATTGCAACCCAGAGACGCCGTCATCATTTCAGAGCCAGTGGCGCCGTGGGAGACGTCCTGCTGAACTCGTCGATTAAAAACAGCCAAAAATAATCGATTTTTAAAAACTTATTCAGTATATAAGTGACTTTTCGTTACTATATTATATTATATTTTACTGTACTATTTTGCTATGCTTCGAAGAAACTTTTGTCATGTTTTTTTTTGTCAGATCTAACATTAAGTCATCTTGCGTTTAAAAAAATAAAATTTCTATATAAATAACTCTCTAATTTTTATATCTGTTTGTTTGTTGCGGCCATTTGGCATAACAAAGAACATTTTGATCGTATATTTTGCCCTAAGTTGCTTGGAGTAGCGAACCCATCTTGATAAGACCATGTGCATTTTCTCAATTTTTCGTACTACAGTTCTCAGCTTTGTGCAACTCGGACCGAGGACTTTCCCAAAAAATAACGGGAAAAGATTGAAAAAAGTGCCAAAATATAAAAAAATACAACCCTTTTTCTTCGAGTAATTAAGGGCGGAAGAGTTATAATTTTAGGAAAATAAAAGTGGATAGAGTTAGTGAGGATTGATCCCTCCATCTTCCCTCTGACGAACATATTACTTTCATTTTGTGCCTTAACCTTTGCGCCAACTGCGAATAGCTTTAGGCGTCTCAATTTGGTTATAATGGTACTTGTGTGAGAGTGTAATTTTGTATCAGTCCACCCTAAATTACACTCTCTGCAAAGAGTGTAAAAAGAGTGGAAAAAACAGGGTAAATACAGTGTAATTTTCTAAAATTACACTCAAACACTCTTTTCCCCAATAAATAGGAGAGGAATACGCATTACACTCTAATCCCCGCTAATTAGGGTTGGATTCAGGGTGAAACCTCGGCCCGGGAAGTAAAACCAGACTGTACATGGTAGGCTTTGGCTCAACCGCAAGTATAAATTGTGAATTCATACTGCTCGATGAAAAAAATTACCTGTGTATGTTTGAATTCATCGTACCCCCCAGTATGAGTCGAAAAACAGTGTGTATCATAATTGAGGTCAAAAGCAGACCCAAAACAGTTGCCCTATTCAATTTAGGATGTTAATCTTGCAAGAATATTGCACGATTGTGCAAGATTAACAACAGATTTTGCAGATATTTTTTCGCTTCTTAACTGATCCTATAAAGCGCCTACAAAGCCGCGGAATTCGATTCCTATCGGAGTTCTGACAAAAAACACCGTTCCTATCCTAGTCCTAAGTCATATGATAAGAAACATTGTCAGCTGCAGCATACATTCTTTTCCTGTTGCCATTTACGAGTAGTTATTTTTCTTTACATTTTAAAGCTAAAAGTGTCATCAAAAATAAATACAATGTCACAAACCATCGTTTGCAAAACATTCAATCAAATCATGCAAACGTAAAAACTAAGAAATTGAGATCAGTATAATATCCACAGATCTTCTTTGAATATATTTAATCGAATAATAAAATTCAAGGGTCGAGGTTTGGCGGTGAATTTTTATGAGAAATGCGGTGAAATGCGGTGAAAACTAAACTCTCACCGCGTATTTCTGACATCTTTATGCGGTGAATGCGGTGAATCGCAGAGAGTTATTTATTTCATCAATTTTCCTACATTTATATTTCTTACATCATTTACCACAAATGTCGATACGGTGAATTTTTGGAAGAACTGCGCTGAATTTTGCGGTTAATTTTTTTAAAGAAATGCGGTGAAATGCGTCGAATTATTTCGTTCACCGCCTTCACCGCAGTCACCGCATTTCTTACAAAAATTCACCGTATTCACCTCATTTCTTACAAAAATTAACGCAAAAACCTAGATCCGGGTTTTGCACTGACTAGAAAATAAAAATATCTGCTCCGCGATCTGTGCAATTGAGCATTGTAAATATATTGATCTTGTAGTTATTGTATATTCTATTTAATCAAAAGTGATAAAATGTATAGAGTAGAGCAAAAACCGAATTTCAATCAGCTCAAAGGGATAAATTTTTTCATATTTTAGCCTGTAGGTGGTGGTTAAAATTTCAGGATGACCATCTACTCATTAGACAACTCATGTTTTCACGAAAAGTCCCTTATTGAATGTCTTATTCCAGAATCGGCCTCAATTAAACAAAAACGTTTGATGTCAACAATGAGAGACAAAAGAAGTGAGCGCTTGTTTAATTTGTTAAAACATTGAAATAGAGGAATACCAATTCTGTCTAATGAAAATGCCGCATTTTCTAAAAAAGTTGAATAGTCAACTTGATTTAAGTTAATCAAAACAAACTTAATTTTTTGCCAAAAAATCACTCAAACAATAGAAAAGCGGAACTTAAATCTATTGTTATTAGAAAAGTTCTCGACACATGCACCTGACAGTTTCAAAGAAGTTGGTTTGCTTTATAGGTAATCAAATAGTTTCCAGCAAACAGCTGAAAATTAAAGCACTGAACGTTACGAAGCATCATAGTTGACTACTTTCTTGAAACATAAAGAAAATACATTGAGCATTGCGTTGCATTTTTGACAAGCATTTTTTGAAACAACTTTGAGCTATCGATTTTATTTATTCACATCAACTTCCGTGTTAGTTTTACTTTTATTTTAACTTTTGAAATAAAGCACCAGAAAAAAAAACAATTTTCTCTAGTTGCCTATACCAAAAGAAAACTAATCCTACTGCAGGTAATGCATTAATGAATTTTTAATAGGAAACGTTGCAAGTAATTTATGAAATTCTTCATTAAGAAAATTACATCAGAATTTACAAAAATCATTCCACACACAAACGTACAAACACAAAACACAAACGCAAACACCACATACACACACTATATATTTATACACACATTATATATATATATATATATAAATTAAAAACTGAAATCATGTAAGACATCATGGCAGCAAAAAACAACCAAAGATGTTAAAGTTGTTTAGGCCACCATAATGATATATCCCTGATCTTACAGCTGGCAAACACAAAAAATGATTTTTCTTCAAAATAGTCTTGTAGCAGTCTTTCTGTAGCAGTTAGATTGTCAAGAGAGCCAAATTTCTTTCTCTTTTACTGTCAAGAGAATTTTTTTCCAAACTTCTGGTCGGCTTCAGATAAAAAAATAGAGAGTTGTTCATCTCTTGTTGTGACCTCCAAAATTCGTCTTTTTAAAAAAAGAAACACATAATTATAACCTTGAACAAAATTGAAATTGTCGCAAGTCTTAGCGTTCAAAAATAGCAAAAAACCAATAGACTTTTTCCTTTTTTGATGGACGATGAAAGAGGCAAACAATTTTTGCGGTAGATATATCACAGAACTTTTGTATGGAGTTTTCTTCTAGTTTTTTTGATTGAATGTATTTAGGTACCTAAATGTACTTGAAATTATAAAGAGAGGTAAAAACTAAAAAAAATTGCTAATTTTTCACTTCAATATTTTCTATAGAATTCAAGAAACAAAAATGTCTCTTCCACAAAGTTAATATTTTCAAGGCATAATGGCTTCCTCTAAAAAAATCTAGTGGGCAAAATTCGCTTCACTAAAAAATTTGGGCTGAAGCAATATTTTAAACCCCACTTCATAAAAGGTGGGTATGAAAAAATCATGAACAAAGGTTTTCGAAAAATAAGTGGAGGTTTTCTTAGTAGCAACAATTAACAATTGGCTTGCCATAAACCTCATCACACTGCTTTTATACTTCTCAATTAAATAAAAAAAACTTTGGTTAAAGTCATTAAAAAATTACTTTGGCTAAAGTTTGTTTTTGCAAAAACGCTTTAAAAACTGTACGTCAATAAGCCCCAATCCCGACCTAAATTAAGGGAATAAAAATAAAAATCCAATTAGGAATCCGGTTGTTTACTGTAGCGCATTTTTTAAAAGAAATTCCAGTCAAATACTGATCTTGTAAATTATGTTGCTGTGTAGAACGCAAGTTTTCAAACAAAGTATTTGTTTAGTCACAATAAAAGTGGTAGATCAAGCCAAGTGGCCAGATTTCCAATTTTCAATTTATTTGGTGCATGAACGGCCTGTGGTTTTTCATTGCAGGTATTCAGTATAAAGTAACAATTCGGTTAAGGTATTACAGAAAAGTTTACTCTAAAAATTGAAATCCGAGATAAACGATAGGTTTACCTAAGAGAGAAATAATGAAAGTTGAGATAGTTTAACTGCGCGTTGAATAGTATAAATAAAATAGGAAAGAATTTCATTCATTCAGAAATGTAATTTTTAACGATAAATGTTTTTTTAGCATGGTTAGTTGAGGGATTTTCTAGCCGCAGTTTTTAGCAAATTATATTTCAAAGAATTCAAAAGTTAAAATATTCAAAATTTTTTGTCGTGATATTCATATCGTTTTAACGCAGTTTTAAACTGTGATGACCAAATGATCCGCTGAGTCTATTTCTTTACTGAGACGCTAAAATTTGGTTATTCACTTATATAAATCTCAAAAACGTGAATAATTTTGACGAAAATTTTGCGGCTGACAAAAAAGTGTCTCGACAATTTCTTTCAACGTCATTACGCCGCCAATCCTACTTTTCAGCCTTGTCTGCGTTTGCGAGCATGAGTAACAGCGTTTGTCACCCAATGTCACTTCCACTACCTTTAATTTTTTTCAAAATTTTGACGGATTCAAAATAAAATTAACCCACACTTCATTTTGATAAGAAGTACTAATTATATCTTCCTTTTCTCTCTTTTAATCTCTTTCAGAAGCCTCGACGGATTAAACAATTAAACCACTTTAAGTTAAATTTTGACCAATTAATTAATGTTCAAAACTTTGACGGAATATTATTGTAATTACCCATCACATCATTTTGATAAGAAGAACGAATTGTATCCCTTTATTTCTCCTTTTAGAAGCCTGGCACAGAATGTAAATTACCTTAGCGCGGATGTCAGTGACATTTAGTTGCAGAACATAGTAACAGAGATCCGTCGGTCTTTCTCGCTCGTCATCAAATTCCACAATCGCGGATCTCAGTGAGGAATACTCCCAAGTTTGAACAAACTTGAACTAGTGTCCCTACTGGCACTGTTGTTCGCAAAAACCTGTAAAACCTAATCTTCAAATTTGCTTGCTCAAAATAAAGGCGTGGCAACGTAATGATGGCAAGCATTAAATTCTAGTAGAGCTTCTTTTTTTCCTCGAATTCATTTAACATTCAATGAAAAGAAAATTCCGAAATAGGTGGACATTATTGATCACTAAAAATTTATGGAAGCGCTGATTTTAAAAAAACAATTAAACAGGAATTTTGCGCAATAAATATAAAAATAACACGTTCTTTGCTAATTTTTAATATAGTACCAAATGTAGTACAAAACTATTGCGTAGGTACAAAAAATTAGTACACAAAATATCAGTAATTGCCACCTCAGGGGAACAAGTGCTCAGTTGTCTTCTACGAAGAAACCAAAATTTTAACGATTAATATCATTGAACTTACTGGACTCACCGACAAATTGATTTTAGATTTTTTTGGAGAAAAGTGAATCTCAAACCTTTTCCGAATATTTGAGATTTTTCGAATCACCCCAATTCAACTACCCCAAAAGCATTAGAAGATTTTCTATCTTTCTATGTGATAAGACACAAAAAGAAACTTGAATATTAAGTTCATCTAGAACCAAAATGGGTTGTAAAATGTGCTTTGTTGAACCATAAACGGGTCTCACAATTGCTAGTTACGACGGAACTTCTCAGAATAATCCTTGCACGAAAACACTTTGTAAGTCTTGAACAATGAATAATTGTTAATAAGGATACAATTAACAATTACAATTTGTTACAATTTCCAAGAGGTTGAAAAAATTAAATGTTCAATCTTCTACTATATGAATGAACATTACTCTAAAATTGAACCATGTTAACATAAAAATTAGAAAAAAAAACATTTCGAGAGAGCTGCCACTTTCTATGGTTAAAAAATAACTTTTGATACATGCTTTCTATCGAATATTTAGTAACAAAGTCTATTTGCTTATTTTACGAAGTTAAGCCAATGATAAATTTGCGAGAGTTTTCTGCGTTCTCAAAGCTTGTTCTCAAACACTAGCTGACTGTTTTTTGTTATTACAACGTCTTAGTGGCAAAATCATTGAATAAATTTATGTTTGTTGTCTTGTTGTGATTGTTATCTTACCACGTGTTACAAAATTAAACAAACTTTAAGAATCATTTTTGTCTAATTTGATAAACAAGAACAATGTATCATCCTCACAAAGCCATGGTAACCAACAAAAATTTTAGGATAAACTCACAATGTGAGACGCCTTTGAATCGCTTTTTGAAATATTTCAGTTTATATAATAAGCTAATTTGCAGAAAAGTTCACGCATTAAGATTCTGAACATCCGTTTTATATCTCACATGACAAGGTTTAAAAATCAAAAACAAGGCTATCGAAGCTGGAATATATTCAAAAAGATTATCATGTGACCAATTCAAATTTTACACGTGTTCTGGAAAAATCCGGAAATAAATTTTTGTTGCTCTTAACATTTTGTAAAGATTTCAAGGGTTAATGATCAGTAAGGGTTTAGTATACCAAAATGAGCAAAGGTTTTCGTATACCATATTATTCAAAAAGATTTCGCTTGACTTTATAATGAATTAATTTTTTTAAATATAATTTTTTCAGGAGAAATAGGAGAAAAAACTAATTATCCTCAAGTTTATAAAAAATGAAGTTCATAAAAGTTTCTGGGTTGGCATATCTGTTCAAGAAAAAACCTAAGTTATATTATTTTATTTTGCAAAACTTGGTGTGCAACATAATCAAAAGAAATTATTATTATTATTATTATTATTATTATTATTATTATTATTATTATTATTATTATTATTATTATTATTATTATTATTATTATTATTAATATTATTATTATTATTATTATTATTATTATTATTATTATTATTATCATTATTATTATTAATATTATTATTATTATTTTTATTATTATTATTATTATTATTACTATTGTTATTATTATTACTATTATATTTTTAAAAAAATTTAGGTTTAAATTAATACAACCCTTTGTTTTCAAACCTTGATTCGGTATCAAAAGTTTTCGCTCATTAAAAGTTCAAATAAAGAATCGTTTCTTTTTTGACCAATTCTTCATCTTTCCCAATCGCTCTCTTTTTCTTTCAGTTTTAATTCCTTAAATTTCTGAATTCTTCTTTTTTCAACCTTTATTGAAGTTTTGAAAATTATTTTTTTTTCTCCCCAATTGTTCGGTGAGACAATACTTACAAAAATCAAGGTCCCCTCTCATTGGGTGACACCTCTAAAATTACTCCACTCTTCTTGGAGTTCACAGTGATTGCCCAAAACAGAGTTTGTCCCAAAACATTGCAAAAGTCGGGGTTACGGGACTCCTGCAAGCAACATTGTAGCCGATCCTCGTACAGTCACAACGGAAAACGACTGAGCCCATATATCAAAAGCGACAGCATGTCCCTGCGACTGATAAATTTTGCTCTCAGCTAACAGAAATATACGCGTTAACGTTTTCTTGAGAGTAACTGACAGACCACCCAATGAGTCAACAGCAAGAGGAACAAACAAAAAATTCCTTGTTTAGATCAACCATTTTTGTGTTGTGCATACTTTTACTCCTCGGCTGCTTCAATCGCGCAAACAGAATTCTCTGCCGAATAATTTATAATGCTTGGTTGCAGTGAAGAAATTACGGTGATGCCTAGAGCACTGGGACGACCTGACTTCCATGAAGGCAGAAATATGTCGCCAGGGTAAGAACTGTTTCCAGCAATAAGGTTCTATTTTTTGATGACTGGGGACAAGTTAGCTGCTGAGCATGCTGATGCAATATGGCCACGAATCTTGTGCCGTGAAATTGCATCCCCTTTTCCTTAACAGATGACGGCGTGGTCACCGAAAATGTCAAGTATCCCAGATCTGCAGTAAGGGCATTTTCCTTCATCTATATAAACTGCACTCCCTAGTCTGTACTTGTCACTAATTTGAATTTCACTGGGACAGAGATGGAGACCCCTAAGGCAGGAACTGGTGGTGCCGCAAGCCATGCGCCGGATTGAGGCAAACACAGTGATTGCAGTTTTGCTTTCTCTCTGTTTGGCGACTGATTGCTTAGCAGCTCAGAAAACTTTTCACTATGTACAGCTTCTTGAATTTTTTCTGTGTGTAAGAAGTCAAGTTGAAAGGTTCAAGGCTTGTATAGAATTCTTGAAAACTCCATTATCTGAAGCGCGCTGGTTTATAATTTTCTGAACCAAGTCATCAGAAGCTAACCCTGAGATAACATATGCGGCCCTGTTTTGCTCTTGCGATTGACGCACTCCGAGGCCAGAAAAGTTTATCGGCAAGGTTGACTGCTCCAATGCATTGTCACAGGTGACAGTACCTATTATTTGATCTAACGCATCCTGTTGGCTGGAATCGAAGACTTTTAAAACATCGATAACATCTCTTGTCGGTGTGTTGGTGCGTAGCGAGTAGACTAACTTTGGTATCCCTAAGCAATAACGAAGTATGGCGCGAGCACATTGAGGATCATCCAGAAAACTCAAACTCTCCAAGAGTGACACAACCTGTTGAACACGTTTCTGCAAGCAAGAAGAAACAAATTCTGGTGATTCGACAGCGGCATCCAGTACTTCAAAACTATAGCTCTTATTTCTTGTAACCTCTCGATCAACGGAGGGTAGATCTACGATTGACTAGAGTACGCACTTACTTGTCTTTCCTCAAATACAGACCTTTTTTTGGAACTTCATTTGCTAAATTATCGAGCGTTGTTTGGATTTGAACTTTTGAGCCTGCAACAAAACCATCGTCCAAATACCAAGTGTGCTGGGTAAGTTTTGGAACCGCGTCTCTTATTTTTTCTACGACAGGCCATAACGTCAACGAAAAAGAAGCGGACACAGGGGATTTCCTCGTTGAACACCCGATTCATCTTGAAGACTGGCGTTATTATACAGTAGTGGAACACGATGAGAGTAGCAAAAATTGTGAAGGCTGCAATACCTGGTATGAAATTGCGTGCTGCAGTAAGTGTGAACGCTTAACTGAATTAAAGGCATTTCGGAAATTAATGTGAAGCTCTCCTTCCTTAGTGTCAGCGTTGAGGATCTTTTTGTTAGCGATTTTCGTAGAGTGAATGATTGCTTCCACACCTCCGCTGACTCCAACCCCTAGCTGAATGGAATCAAACCACTTAATTGCTTCTGATTTTGCTTCTTTCACTAAACATTTAACAATGAGGCGCCTCAGGATTTTATTTACAGCTATCGGGCGTACTCCTCCTTTCTTTTTGGATAGAACTGTGAGCGATGCGTTGCAGAAGGCTTTTGAAATAAATGAAGGGCATTTACCCCTGCTTCCTGTATTTACAAACCTTGTTATTGCTTTAAAGGCGGATTAAGAGTGGTCGGGAGCAGTACACTCTACTGCGTGCAAAAGATGCTCTGGATACATCTTGGAAAGACCAGCTGCAGTGTACTTGCTGAAAGTTTTCAATTGTTCAAAAACTGTCATCGCTAAATTGAGAAGCTCTTGATGTAACATTATTAGTTTGGAGCAAGTTTGGAGGCGCTTCATTTGGATGTAGCTCATCTAGTGCTTTAATAGTAGCTCTGCTATTAGGCGCAAGTCCCTTAGATGACAGGATTTTTCCGGCGCGACCAAATTGACTTTGCAAACACAGACTCTTAGCTCTGCTGTCTAATTCTTCTATTCCGTTTGTGGATTTCTTCTTCGCTTGTTTCAATGTCAAATCTTCTGTCCATAGGTTTGCATATTCATCCGCGTTCCATCGATCGATGCAATTTTTTGATCGTGCTTCTTAGCTCCTCGGTTGCTCGCAAGCAGGATGCACTTCGAAACTGAGAAGAATTTCTGCCAATTTAGTTCGTCATTTGGTGTTTTGGCAGAATCACCCAGGACGCTGGTCAGCAGTTGTGACCACTTAGCTCTAAATTTGACCGGGACGAAACTACATTTTGGAACATGTGAACTTACTATTTTCTGTAAACAGGGCAGTATTTTTTCTCGTTCTGAATTGTTTATTCAACGTTTTCAAAGAATTATCATCAAGCTGGTTTTGCTCACATTACGCGGGGAGTAAGTCATTTTTATCCAAATTTTCTTTTGTTATTTTTTTGCGATTGTTCAAAATATATTTGTGCTTCGAATAGGCCTAAATTGATTTCGCATTGAACCACGAGTCGTGCTCTGAGCCCCAACCACTATATCTATTTTTTGTTTCATGCCCCGAGTTTTCAAAGACTTTCACCTTATAGAGTTCATTGACAATATCGGGGATGAAAAGTTTGGTTCCTGGTGTAGTGTGCAATTGCTCTTTTACACACAGGTCTTGAAAGTTTTGCGTCAAACCAGTATGTGCATCACTGATGGGGTAAGAGTCATAAATGATGTCTCGTGAGCTTGCATTATCTTGAGACTGGAATTGCAGACAAACACTATCGTTCACAACAGTTTTTCTTGAATTGTAATTCATTTTCCTCAAATTCGAAACTGTATTTGTAACTAGACTTTTGATCGTGTTGTTGTCGACCACTACTTTTTTTGATGTTTTGCCTAGGAATTTTTAGAAAAAAGTTTTCTCTGAAGTGTCCTCCCCGTTGTGGCTATTTCTGTAGCAGTACTTGCATGCCTTTTTGAAATGTCACAGAATCCACTGGCGCCTAGTAGCATCTAGGGGCTACGGGCGGTACGAGGTTGGGGGGGGTATGATCAAGAACAATCTCACCGGGTTTTGAAGCTCGGTCTTGAACTACTGAGGTAATTTACTTCAATAAGATTGTTCCCATTTTAAACGAATTCCATTTCCAGCTTAGCTTTCGTCAACTCAACGACTTTATTTCAACGCACGTGCAACAAAAATATTCTTATTATTATTATTATAACTTTTATTATTATTATTATCATTATTATTATTATTATTATTATTATTATTATTATTATTATTATTATTTTTATTACTCTTATTTTTATTATTAATAACATTATTTTTTTGTTATTGTTAATAGGAAATAAAACAAACTTGGTAATCATCCCATGATAAAACTGGATTTCATTCCTGAGATTTTTTCCTGATGTGTGATTTTCATAGCAAATCTCATGGTCAAGTAAAGCGTAAATTTTTCATCGTGAAGCGGTACCAAATGCGCTAAATGTTCAGCTCTAACATTCATGTGGTGGTCTGTGCCAACGGGGTTTTAGGTGATTTTGTCAAAAATGGCCAAATCTGCGCTGCAGAGGAGGCTGTTAGATTAATCTATTGCGACACACTGACAAAATTGTTGAATTTACATTACAAAAATTTGAAAAAATGAGGAAAAAATCTACTGACAGAGCTCTGAAACACAATCTTGTCATTTGTCAAGTAAATTCAAGCGTTTAGAAACATCTGAGTGGTAGTGGTTTAAGATTTTTTTGTTTGTCATTGCCATAGTTTTACAACCACGCCAATTTTTCAGTGATAAGAATACAACAATGTCGGGGTAAAAAAACCCGCTGTTCCAACCCCGGTCAAGATTTGGCGGTGAATTTTTGTAAGAAATGCGGTGAAATGCGGTGGAAAAAAATTTCATCGGGTATTTCTTACATATTTTTGCGCTAAATGCGGTGAATCGCAGTGAATTATTTATTTTCAACGTGTTCTCAGTATTCTTACTAAAATTAAGTTTCCTTATTCGATTTCGAACCTTTTAACTCCTGCATGCCTTCAACTTCTTATTCCACTACGCCAACTGTCACTAAATTATATGAAATTTCGGATCTTTTCCGTTTTTGCTCCCCCCAGTACGTTATGCACCTCCCAGTTACAGAGCACGTGTCATTACAAGGTATATCATTATGTAAAAATATGGCACGTGCGTGTGGGGGATGCAAATAATATGTGCCCACTAAGCTGGGGAGGCACAAACGGATAAAATCCGATACTTCTTGTGAAATTAATTCCGATTCAGTAATCGTTGAAAATCAAATGCGGTGAATTTTGCGGTGAATATTTGTAAGAAATGCGGTGAAATATTCACCGCAATCACCGCATTTCTTACAAAACGCACCACATTCACCGCATTTCTTTCAAAAAATCACCCAAAAACCTCGACACGGGAAATACCCAAAATCTCACCATGTTGCTAATTTTTTTGCAAAAATAGTTAGCATTGCAACGCTAAGTAGTATAATTAGTATAAAAATATTTAATACATATAAATAACTACTAATGATAAAATAAAGTACAGTTAACAAGGATTTAAAAAGACTAGTTCATTTGGCTACAACTAGCGGGCCTTGGCCAGATCTCAGGGATAAAAATTACTTGCCTAAGTATAAAAACTATGCTTGCAATACTTTGCAGTCGGATTATTGAGAGAAACGATCAAAAGAAATTTTGGGTATAATTGCATTGGGTCATTTGACAAAATGAGAATTCTTTTAATGGGTACATTGTATTGTAAGCTAACAGGATGTTTTGACAATGCTGTATCAGACTGTAGATTAGTGCTCCGGGTCGATGTTTGGTAAAAAAAGTGTAGGATTAGCGGTGAGCAGCGGTGAAAAAAATTTTTTCACCGCAAAGCGCCCGCGTCTCCTAGCGTTAGTTGCGATGAGTTTTTGTAAGATTTGCGGTTTTAGCGGTGAAAAAATTTTTTTCACCTCATTTACCGGATTTCTTTCAAAAAAGAAAATGCGGTACACATGTTCGAACCTCTCACTTTCCGCATGCCAACAATTTCTTATTCCACTGCGCCATCTGTCACTTACTTCAATAATATTTCCTGTGAATTTAAGATAAGCGTTGAAATTAGCGGTGAATATTTGTAAGATTTGCAATTTTAGCGATGAATTTTTTTTCACCACATTCTGCTGGTAGCGGTGAATTTTTTTTTTTCACAGCCAGAGCGGCGAACAAAAATTTTTCACTGCTTAAAAAATTTTTCTTCGCCGCATTCATCGCATTGAGCGCAAATCTTACTATTTTTAATCAAATTCACAGCAAATCTTACATCTTTTCGCAATTTTTAGCGGTGACACTTCGATACGGGGCAGATCAAAAGTGGCATGAAATTTTACTGCAAAAAATTTATAAAACGTGTCGCTAGAGGAACTTAGAGCCCTGACCCGGGGCACTTGCATCCGAATTTTTGAAACGTGTCTCAATGAGGGGTTAAGCATTTGATTAACTTGCTGTGGAGTATAAAGGGGTAAAAGGTATATGTTGGAAGGAAATCTTAGTCGCTTGGGGGACTTAGTGCTCTGACATGACGGCCTTGCACCAAAATGCTAGGCACGAGGCCCGAGAGTGACTATGATAATTTTCCGATGTATTTAGAGAACCAAAGGGGGACGAATTTGAATTTTGACGAGTGCTGAATTTCATTTGAAATTGAAAATAAGAGAACAATCATCATGTCGGCTACAGAACACGACGTTTGATTTGTTTATAATTTACTAATTTACAGTTCAATTCTTTGAGATATGATGAAAACGAAAAAAGCTAAGAGTTTTGAAAAGCTTATTCGGCTGTATTTTGCGGCTGTATATGACGTTTTTCAAAACCTATCTGGTTTTAGCCAAGAGTTGACGCAAGATTTGTCAAGTCTTGTCCAAGACTTGAGCAAGTCTTGCCAAGTCTTAAGAGTTGATTAGAGTTGAAGGCGTAAAAAGTCTAAAAACTGGCATGATCAGAGCTCAGATATAATGCTGTTCCAGGACTTGCAGTAATAATTCTTCAGTGCTGATTAAGAGTTGACGTTTTGTCTGAGAAAATGAATTTGTTTTTTTTGTACCCTCAAGGGATTCTTATTTAAAAATAAATGCTAACTGTAGAAAAAAGTTGTTGATTTGTCTTTTGTACAGAGCGAAAGCCGCTGAGTGGTCACACTTACCCTAAAAAGAAAAATATTTTTGCGGGTCTCCTTGAAATCTCTTGTTTTACCGTGTTGTACAGATGCATGACGAATTTGTTCGGATAATTAAATTTTATCTAGAAGAAAGTGAAATTATTAATGTTTTTCATAACTTCATCAAAATTTTACATCTAACAGATTTCCATTTAATTCATCGTTTTCGGCTGATAGAACTGTACGTCCTTTATAAACTATTTCCTCTGAAGTGTTTTTATTCAAAAACTTCGTTTGGTTATAGAAAAAAAAATTGAGCAGTAATTTTTTTTCGTTTTTTGATTTCAGATTTGAAATTTACAAAGCCCAAATTGTTGATATTGTTTCCAAATTTGAAATTTTAAATAAATTTCAGAAAGGGCGTAAAAAACTCACTGTATTGAATACCTTAGAAACGTCAGATCGCACCATCACTGCGCTTTAAGTTATAACATTTTTTTTTCATGCCGAACATTATAAATGGCTCTTTATAATGGAATTATAAATACTATAAAGCGTAATATACAGATAGTATGATACATTTGATGAATAAAAGTATAGTTAAAACAAGACCATTACCGAAGATGAAAAAGTTCGTTAAACCAAAAGCATTCAACTTGTCATCAACTACACACAGGTTTAAATCTGGCAATAGTTTAAAATAAAGTCATACGTACTACACAAGACTATAATAATTTGTAACAACAAAAAACTTGCAAAAAGTTTGTTTTTACTTATCGTAGCTTTCATTTTTACATCTAAAATTACTCAACTATGTCGCCTGGAAGAGGTAATTCTCTGGAGAAAAAATGTGTCATTCCTATTTTTATTACATTAAGTGTTATCCTCATCGGCAGTTTGTACGGCAGGATAGGGCGCTCGGATGGTTTGAATATTTCAATAACAACAAACATCTAACTTTCACTTGAACTCAGAAAGCATCAAGGTTATTCGACTTGAAGAATTTTTCATAGTATCAAAACCACCTGGTACCTAACTTCCAGTGAGTGTCAGTACTGAATCATAATATTTTCAGAAAAAGTTTACCCTGATCGAATTTTTCCGCCCAAAATGATGTAAGAATGGGGCTGCAATGGGAAGGTTTTTTAGGAAAATGCAGATCAAAACAACCTCTCTATTCCCCCGAACTCTTGCATCATTTTACACCGTTAGAAGCCCAATGCAGCCCAAAAAGACGTAAGAGTTTTGAGCTGTATTTTCCTAAAAAATCCTCCCATTGCAGCCCTACTTTTACATCATTTTAACCCCTCTGAACTAATTATTCCCTCACTCTTAAACCATTTCACCCCCCCCTGGCAGCTCAACTCTAACATCATTTTACCCCCTCAGAACAAATTACCCCCAAACTCTGAAACAATTTTACCCATTGGGAGCCCAACTCTTACATCATTGTACCCCTTCTGAACGAAGTACCCCCTCACTCGTACACATTTTTATTACACTACACCATTTTATCCCCTTTGTCAGCTCAACTTTTACATCAAATTTCATCAAATTACCCCCACTCTTACACCACATCAACCCCCCCCCCCCCCCTGGGCAGCTCAACTCTTACCTCTTTTTACAACTTCTGAACAAATTACCCCCTCACTCTTACGCCATTTTACCCACTTGGCAGCCCCGCTCTTACCTCATTTTACCCTCTCTGAACAAATACCCCCTCACTCTTACACCATTTTACCCCCTTGCCAGCTCAACATTTAATTCATTTTGCCACCTCTGAAAAAACTATCCCCTCAATCTTTCAACATTTTAACCCCATTGGCAGCCCAACTGTTACATAGTTTTAATCCATCTGAACAAACTACCCCCCACTCTTACACCATTTTACCCCCTTAGGCAGCTCAGCTCTTACCTCATTTTACCCCCTCTAACAAATACCCCCTCACTCTTACAACATTTTACCCCCTTGGAAGCTCAACTCTTAATTCATTTTACCCATCCGAACAAATAACCCCTTACTCTTACACCATTTTACCCCCTTAGGCAGCTCAGCTCTTACCTCATTTTACCCCCTCTAACAAATACCCCCTCAATCTTACAACATTTTACCCCCTTGGAAGCTCAACTCTTAATTCATTTTACCCATCTGAATAAATACCCCCTCACTCTTACACCATTTTACCCCCTGGCCAGCTCAACACTTAATTCATTTTGCCACCTCTGAAAAAACTATCCCCTCAATCTTTCAACATTTTAACCCCATTGACAGCCCAACTGTTACATAGTTTTAATCCCTCTGAACAAACTACCCCCCACTCTTACACCATTTTACCCCCTTAGGCAGCTCAGCTCTTACCTCATTTTACCCCCTCTAACAAATACCCCCTCACTCTTACAACATTTTACCCCCTCGGAAGCTCAACTCTTAATTCAATTTACCCATCTGAACAAATACCCCCTCACTCTTACACCATTTTACCCCCTGGCCAGCTCAACACTTAATTCATTTTGCCACCTCTGAAAAAACTATCCCCTCAATCTTTCAACATTTTAACCCCATTGACAGCCCAACTGTTACATATTTTTAGTCCCTCTGAACAAACTACCCCCCACTCTTACACCATTTTACCCCCTTAGGCAGCTCAGCTCTTACCTCATTTTACCCCCTCTAACAAAACCCCCCTCACTCTTACAACATTTTACCCCCTTAGGCAGCTCAGCTCTTACCTCCTTTTACCCCCTCTAACAAATACCCCCTCACTCTTACAACATTTTACCCCTTGGAAGCTCAACTCTTAATTCATTTTACCCATCTGAACAAATACCCCCTCACTCTTACACCATTTTACCCCCTGGCCAGCTCAACACTTAATTCATTTTGCTACTTCGGAAAAAAATTATCCCCTCAATCTTTCAATATTTTAACCCCATTGGCAGCCCAACTGTTACATAGTTTTAATCCCTCTGAACAAACTACCCCCCACTCTTACACCATTTTACCCCCTTAGGCAGCTCAGCTCTTACGTCATTTTACCCCCCTCTAAAAATACACCCTCACTCTTACAACATTTTACCCCCTTGGAAGCTCAAATCTTAATTCATTTTACCCATCTGAACAAATACCCCCTCACTCTTACACCATTTTACTCCCCTTGGCAGCTCAACACTTAATTCATTTTGCCACCTCGGAAAAAATTATCCCCTCAATCTTTCAACATTTTAACCCCATTGGCAGCCCAACTGTTACATAGTTTTAATCCCTCTGAACAAACTACCCCCCACTCTTACACCATTTTACCCCCTTAGGCAGCTCAGCTCTTACCTCATTTTACCCCCTCTAAAAAATACACCCTCACTCTTACAACATCTTACCCCCTTGGAAGCTCAAATCTTAATTCATTTTACCCATCTGAACAGATACCCCCTTACTCTTACACCATTTTACTCCCCTTGGCAGCTCAACACTTAATTCATTTTGCTACCTCGGAAAAAAATATCCCCTCAATCTTTCAACATTTTAACCCCATTGGCAGCCCAACTGTTACATAGTTTTAATCCCTCTGAACAAACTACCCCCCACTCTTACACCATTTTACCCCCTTAGGCAGCTCAGCTCTTACCTCATTTTACCCCCTCTAAAAAATACACCCTCACTCTTACAACGTCTTACCCCCTTGGAAGCTCAAATCTTAATTCATTTTACCCATCTGAACAGATACCCCCTTACTCTTACACCATTTTACTCCCCTTGGCAGCTCAACACTTAATTCATTTTGCCACCTCGGAAAAAATTATCCCCTCAATCTTTCAACATTTTAACCCCATTGGCAGCCCAACTGTTACATAGTTTTAATCCCTCTGAACAAACTACCCCCCACTCTTACACCATTTTACCCCCTTAGGCAGTTCAGCTCTTACCTCATTTTACCCCCTCTAAAAATACACCCTCACTCTTACAACATTTTACCCCCTTGGAAGCTCAAATCTTAATTCATTTTACCCATCTGAACAAATACCCTCACTCTTACACCATTTTACCCCCTTGCCAGCTCAACACTTAATTCATTTTGCCACCTCTGAAAAAACTATCCCCTCAATCTTTCAACATTTTAACCCCATTGGCAGCCCAACTGTTACATAGTTTTAATCCCTCTGAACAAACTTGCCCGCACTCTTACACCATTTTACCCCCTTAGGCAGCTCAGCTCTTACCTCATTTTACCCCCTCTAACAAATACCCCCTCACTCTTACAACATTTTAACCCCTTGGAAGCTCAACTCTTAATTCATTTTACCCATCTGAACAAATACCCCCTTACTCTTACACCATTTTACTCCCCTTGGCAGCTCAACACTTAATTCATTTTGCCACTTCGGAAAAAATTATCCCCTCAATCTTTCAATATTTTAACCCCAATGGCAGCCCAACTGTTACATAGTTTTAATCCCTCTGAACAAACTACCCCCCACTCTTACACCATTTTACCCCCTGAGGCAGCTCAGCTCTTACCTCATTTTACCCCCTCTAAAAAATACATCCTCACTCTTACAACATTTTACCCCCTTGGAAGCTCAAATCTTAATTCATTTTACCCATCTGAACAAATACCCCTTACTCTTACACCATTTTACTCCCCTTGGCAGCTCAACACTTAATTCATTTTGCCACCTCGGAAAAAATTATCCCCTCAATCTTTCAACGTTTTAACCCCGTTGGCAGCCCAACTGTTACATAGTTTTAATCCCTCTGAACAAACTACCCCCCACTCTTACACCATTTTACCCCCTTAGGCAGCTCATCTCTTACCTCATTTTACCCCCTCTAACAAATACCCCTCACTCTTACAACATTTTACCCCCTTGGAAGCTCAACTCATTATTCATTTTACCCCATCTGAACAAAATACCCCCACACTCTTACATCATTTCCCCCCTAGACAAATTACCACCCCCCTCCACTTTGTCTTTAAATTTGAATTGTCTTTAAAGTTGGGTACCGAGCTTCTAAAACCAAGGAAGGGGTTAGAGTAAGTTTTCTGCAAAACTGTTTTGAAAATTTACATCGAATTCTTTTGAATGTAATATTTTTTCAGACCTCAATTTACTCATGCTCATAGTCCTAAATTTCAGCTGCCATGATTTTTTTAAAAAAAGGATAAAGTGCAATTGCATCTCTGTTTACGAATCAAATATTAGTCTAACGCCTCTACAAAATGGCACATGAATTATATTACTTCAAATTCCACAAAATAGCCTATTTGGAGGAATATGGCGAGAGTTCAAAATTGTGCAACATTGTGACAAAATTGGTCACCTTAATCCACAATTGAGCATGTGAGCATGTTTTTGCCGTGACTTAATTCTTGTTTATTTAGCGTTGATTTTACTGAGGCGGCACTAATTATCTTCAAAACTAACTGTGATTGCCGCGCAAATCCAATAATTAAATTTCGGATAAAAAATTTGATTTAATTTAGTTATTGCTCCTTTATATTCATATTTAGGTAATTGGCAAAATTAGGATAAAACAGAAACAATAAGATTCCCCAACATAGAAAAGATTAAAATCTATGCACATATTGTTGTACACAAACCTTTCCCATGACTAATGTGATCAAATGAAGTAATAACAAGTTGGTACTTCAAATTTTGTTTGTTTTTTGATAGCCTGTTTCTGGAACACCAGGAACTTCCAGCAACAAGACATCAACAAGAGACTGGAAAATGATTTATTTTCAAATAACGATACTTTTTCATGCAGAAATTTGTATCGGAAAATAGTTTTAGTGATCAGTATTCATACACGGGGATTTTCAGAAATTAAAAATTATCGATCACTTTTGTTGCAGAGGGATCTTTAAAAATTAAATTTTACTGATCACTTTTAAAACAGAGGGAGTTTCCAGAATTTAATGATTCCTGATAACTTTTCATGCAGACGAAACTTTCAGAAACTATTAAACGCTAATCACTTTTAAAACAGAGGGATATTTGAGAAACTAATTACTGCTGACCACTTCTGATGAAAACAAATTTTGCTGAAATTAAAAATTTCTAGCTAATTTATACTGAACGTTTCTTCAGAAATTAATAATAAATGATCAAGTAGTTACTGATAGTTACTGATCACTTAACATGCAGAGTGATTTTTCAGTACTTAACGCTTTTTTAAGAAATGTATCAAGAAGTTAGTTAGGCCAGAATCTTAAGTTAAAATAACTGAATAAAAACATAAAAAATGCTTTGAAGATATTGTTTGGGTTACTTTGAGTGTCGGAGCCAGTCTACGGTCATAGAGATTTATTCAGAAATCAGGTCTTTCTGAAGCAGTTGAATTCACAATTAAGACATGGATTCTTGCTTAAAAAAGTTTGACGAAAGTTTTGGCATTGTAGGCTCTTTTTGTTGTTTTCAAAGCGTCACTGAAGTTCATTTAGTATTTACTTAAATGAACAATACTTACTTGCTAATTTGCGGATTCTGAGGAACTTAGGATGTGGATATTGAACACCGCAGTCTGTGTAAAACTGCAGTTTTAATTTGCAGAATCTGAAAAGCAAATAATGTCACCAATTTTCAAAAAATTTTTAATGTGCCTTTTTGTGGGATCTGGTGACACATAGTGGTAACAACTTCCAAACAAACTTAATTCGCACATTAAGCCAATTTTAGACGTTTTCAGATAATTTGTTAGAAAACGATTTTTGAAATGGACCGAATGGTTCAAAACTATTTGGTTGGGGAGCTAGTATCTAATGAAACTGGCTAGAAAACTGCTCACAATTTTTTTAAAACTTTTGTATTTCTAGTCGGGGTAATAAATGATAAGATCCCAAACTTTATGCTATCGAACGAAAAATTTGTGAAGAAATTCAATAGCAGTTCGTTTTTTTCACACTTTTTCTTGATTTCAAATTTAACAAAAACCATAGAAGAAAAAAAGAAGCAATCGATCTGTGCATATGCAATCAATGCTGACCCTTCGCATTGATAATATTTTAAAACCAAAGCCACTTCGAATACTAAAAATTGATAGGCTTTGTGGACACATTTAAAGTACTCACCATTGGGAATTTGTCTGGAGCAATACTTAACTAAAACTTAGGTTGCAACCCGGAAGTAAAGCTTTGATTATTGGAAACTCTAACAACCAACATATGTGTAAAAGAAACGACAATTTGTTGATTTAAATCAAGACTAACCACGTGAACAAAAATAAAAAGAAACCGTTCATGAATTACAAGCTAATTATTTGAAAAATAGAAATTCGCTGTCACGCTTGCTATAAATGTGGAAATTGCAGACAAATATTAATAAAATCACATAAATTAACGACCAAAAATAAAAAAAGTAAAATGAAACATTATTTTTTGTTCATGAACCTGGCGGCGCAAAAAGTTTGAAAATGGAAGACTATGTGGCTTAGTGCTCAGCCGACAAAATTATCTTCAAAAAACCCACTCCAACAACTTTGTAAAAAAAATGCAAACTGAAAAATTGCCATTTGGACAAGAGAAATGGTTGAAGTTTACACATATGCTTTTTGATTAATTTACGAGACGGTCAAAGTCATCCGAACAATTACTTGTGTAGAGAACCCATGGCCGAAATCAGTTCTAAGTTTTGTTGACGCCTCGAAATACTGTTTTATACAGTTTGATGTCACGCTTGCTATAAATGTGGATTTTGCAAACGAATATTATTAAAATCACGTAAAAATGGTGAAAAAAAGATAATTGAATCAAATTTTTTCCATTATAAACCTAGTGGCGATAAAGGTAAAACGGAAGACTATAATAAAACCTAGTAGCGATAAAGGTATGAAAACGGAAGACTATAATGGTTTTAGTGATCAAGTGACAGGATTATCTTCAAACAACCATCTCCAATAACTTTGTAAGAAACTGCAAACTGAAAAACTGACACTTGAACAGGAGAAATGGTTGAAGTTTCCATATATGCTTTTTGAATAACTTACGAGAGTCAAAGTCATCTGAACACGTAAAAACAAAATCAAGGCTGAGCTGAACGCTGAATAAAATATACTTTTTTGAAACTAAATAGAATTACCTCATTTTTTGCTCATTGAGACAAAGTCAAAAATAAAGGCAAAAAAAATTTCGGTTTAATTTAAAAAAAGTTTTCGTTTTTTTAAATTTATTCAATTTTCTTAGGTTATTCAAATATTCTTTTCATATATTCAAATATTCAAATATTCTTTAAGGTGAAACAAAAACTGAAGACCTCAAAAGGCATATTGAAACTAAACGATTTTTTTTAATTTTCAAAATTTAAATTGACAAAATACTTGGTTAGAGAACCCATGGTCAAAATTAGTTCTAAGTTTCGTTGACTTTTCGAAATACAGTTTTATAACCAGAAAGAACAAAAGGTCTACCATCAATGCTGCTAAAAGATGAACAAAGAGGCGCGATAATGTGTGATCGCACATAAGGTTCCGACCCCGCTCATCCACAACTTTGGCATAATTGTCTACCAAATGAGGAACGGATAGAAAAACACAATAATTCAAAAATTTTTAAGCAAAAATTGGTGTATGAACAAAAAAATAGCCTCCAAAGCAAATAAGTCAGTGGTATACAAAATGAAACATTAGGTTGATGAGATATGCCAATATGAAAAAAGCGATTCAAGACGAACAGCAAAATCAAACAACAACAACAAACATTATTTATATCAAAAACTTTATGTCCGTTTAAAATAAACTTAATAACAAAGTCAAAATAGCGTCAGATAAAACTGAAACCAAACAAAATAACTTTCAATTCACCAAAAAATATATGGGACCAGTCCATAGTAAGGCTTGGTAACAATTAGACAATAAAGAATAAAAAAAATTTGAAAAATTCGTTTATTTTTTTTTAAAACAATTAATTCCAAAGTAATCAAAACCGTTAGAAATCAACTAAAGTATCCCTTCGGTTTACGATTACCAATGCTTCAATAGAAGGTAATTAATAACTGTCGAATTCAATTTTTTTTGCGGTTCCAAAAGAACAACAAACAGACAACAAACAAAAAATCAAATAATACTTTCCAGAAAGCGTTTTCGAAGCCGTAAAGACATCATTTATTCCTCAAAATATGTTTGACTGCACCCTCATGGACTACCAATAAGGTATTATGTGTTCTTTCATTAATGAAACTAGGTAACAAGTAGACTAAAGGAAGAAAGCAAAATACAGTAATACTTGTTTTTTTTCGAAAAAGAATTTTTTCCAGAGTCATGAAAGCCAATAAATAGAACTTGTAATAATTAAATAGTTTTGTTTACTCTTTCAAATAAAGCCATTGAGATCTGCAATTATCCAGAATTTGTCCTACGACTACAATTGAACGTCAAATATGACAAAAACAAAAAAAAAATAATTTATTTTTTGAGATAAACAAGTGTCGAAGCCAGTATCATAGTGAACTCCTTACATACATATTTAAGCACTTTGTGGCACCAATCCCTTGTGGCGTCTTCCCTTCACACCTGTAATGTCATTTATGACCTGTAATTACGGATTCAGGTGACAAAAAATTCAATAAAAAGACCATAATTGATAAGTTAGAAACTGTTTTCTTATAACTATTGAAAATAAATGTTTTCGAAGTCAAGAAAGCCATCAGCCATCTACTAATATCAGAATATGGGCTTATCTATTCTTATAAGTCTGGCCAATGAATTCGGGTCAATGTACAGGCGATTTCATACGACTAAAAAGACAAAGTAAAAACGACAGTTGAAGACAAAATTAAAAATTCAACAAATTGTTCCAGAAAGTATTGTCGAAGCCGTTAAAACCAGAATCTATATAAGTAAGAATTTTAATAGCATCAATTTTGCCTTCTTTTGAACGCCATCAATGCGATGTATGAACTGTCAATAACATGATAATGTGACAAAACTAGAAAACGTGAAAAATGGTCAAATACCTAAAAATAAAAATTGTGAGATCTAGTAGTATCAAAGCCAGGAAAACCATAACTTTAGGCATAAAACCGCAATAGAGATTAAATTCTAAACCAATGAAAGGAAAAGTAGAAGCATTCTTTTTTTGCTGACACTAAGCTACAAATTTACAAAATTAAGAAAAAACTAGGCAAAGTTCAGTAAGCCATTATTTATTTAAACATAATTTTTTTAAAAGTCAAAACGACCATAAGCTTTCAAGTAAAAACTAGATGACCCTGGATAAAATTGGACTAATTTGGTGCTGCTTAGGAAGCCAATTGGATCTATCACTACTGAGCGTTGATTTGCAATGTTCTGTTCTTTATTTAATATAAAAAAGATATAATTTAATTTAAAAAAAGACCGACTGATTACAATCTTTATTATTTTTCGGTTGTAACAGTCCAAGATTTGTCTAAACTAGTTCTGCTAAATCTGTTCCTCCATTAGAGACATTTATTTATTTGAATGTTATAGATATAGATAAGTTGTTAAATAAAAAATCAGAAATAGCTGCTGCATTTTTGATAATTAACGAGTAAAGTTAGCAAAAAAACGTCAAAGTTTTAGTTACAGAGCACTCTCAAGGGAGTTTGAATTTGAAAAAGCCCCCTTTTGAGTCTACAAAGATTGTGTTAGTGCTGTATGGTTGTGTGCTTCCTGCAAATTCAAACAAAGTGGACTAAAGAAACTTATTTCTTGCTGCTTTTGATGAAAAAGTCTGAATTTTGAAATAATTTAGAATTTAGCGAGAATTTTTGACAAAAAAAATTTAATAAAATTAGTCGACAACTTTTGTTTGTCTTTAAAAATAAAACCAACAACACTTTCTAAAAAAAATGTAGCAAATTTTGGCAAAAACGAAATTTTAGTCAAAAATTCCAGAATTTGTGAATAAAATCAACGGAATTCACTCTATTTTCTCCAAAGTTTAAACTTCGATAACTCCCTGTAAGAAACGAAAAACAAAAAAACTTTTGAGTCCAATATTCTACGCTGGACGAGCTTTCTAATGATACCAGTCTCAACTCTCTACGATGAATATATCGATCGGCGAAAATTGTCTGAACAAAAAAAACCACTTGAGTATTTATTTTCTCCCCCCTCAAGAGAGGTCGGAATAGGTAATGCAAAGAATTAGAAATAGGTCAGTTTTTTATCGGTCAAAAAACGGGTCAAGTTGACATGCGATGATGTTTGATGTAATTGTCTTCGAAAACAGTACATGCGTTGCCTGCATATTAAAACTTTCCCCACTAAATAAAGTTAGGGCAATTTAATTCAACTCAACTGTTAAAGTAAATCTGTCTTCTATTAACTCACCTTAACTAAGGCTATACTTGAACCAGCTTTACTTGAACTTGAGGCACCACTACAATAAAAAATAACTTAAACTACCATAAAAAGAACGTACTCTAACTGGCCTTAAAATACCCATAATTTTATGTAGTGTGTACTGCACACAATTTAATATCAATTTTAGGACGGCATATATGAGAAAAAGAAGTGTTAAAAGGCCAACATAATCAAAAATTCACAAACTTTAAAAACAACTGAAGCAACGTCATCGTAAACAAACCTGTGTACTGATATACTATAAAAATGGTCATAGATACAACTAACAGAACATATCAATCTCATTAGCATATGTTGTTTATAAAATAAAGTAATAATAAAATCAAAATGGTTTTCTTTCAGTGCCAAAAAGTAACGAGAAGATTCTCTGATATAAAAAAAATGATCAACCTTGAACCAATCTTTTGTGTTTAAATCTTTTAAGGCATCGTCAGAAACCGCCATAATGCGTGGAAAACTTTTATGCACTAAAAGCGAAACATCTTACTATATTGCTAGTAAAGTTTTTGGGCTACATTCGAACGCCATTTCTACCAAAAAATCGACAAAAGAAATAAATAATGTGTCCTACAAAGCGACTGGCTCCGTCGTTACAAAAAAAAACAATAAAAAAACAGATAATGGAACATTTTCCATCGAAACCTTGGAATGCTAATTTTTTGAGGCGTAGACTGAAGGAATTTAACCCTATTTACATGTTGCTCATGGAATTTTTAAAACTTCAGCAATGTTGTGCCTGGTTCTCGTATCGAGTAATAAGTTTGAATATTTCTTGAAAGAAAAAGTATATAAAATTCAAGACTCAATTTGTAAGGCTTTACTATGATTCGGGACATAGACAAACTCACGAAGAAATTTTCATGATCTATTTACGTATAGAAACATGTGTAACAAGCGTATCTCGAACGTACAAGACGATGACATTACATATGACAACACAAAAAAAAACATAAGCTCTCTATACGAGAGAAAACCGCATGTTTTTTACTGCATTAGACAACCAGAAGGTCGTCCGCCAAACGTATCTTTGATCTCTAGTTGAAGGTCGAAAAGAGGTCAAAAACCTATTAAGTTTAACCTAAAAACCATACATAAAATTTTATGGGGGCAAAAACTATCCAGACTAAGTCGCCAGTTTTTAGCATTCCGGTTGGTTGAGTTCTCCATTTGGGGCGGCGGTTCAACGCAGGGACGTACTCTTTTAACCAACGCTTCCAAATCTCATTCGCGTAAGCTTGCGCTCTAGCATACCTCTTACGATGGTTAAAGTCATCAACCGGAGCGAGTGAAGGCAAACAGGAACTGCGATTTCCAAGGAGGAAGTGGTTCGGCGTCAAGGCGTCGAAGTCGTTAGCGTCGGAACTAACCGGCGTCAGCGTGCGGTTATTCAGCGTCTGTTCAACTAAACAGAAAGTCGTATGAAGTATTTCATCAGTAAGTCGGCGGTTGTAGAGTATGGCGTACAAAGATCGCTTTAAACTACGCACAAGCCTTTCCCAGACGCCTCCGTGATGCGGCGACGCAGGCGGATTAAATTTCCATTTGATTCTCTTCTGTGCAAGTTTTGAAGCTATCAATTTTGCATCCCAATTGAGCAGACATGCCAATAGGTCCTTTTCTGCACCGACAAAGTTCGTCCCATTATCTGACCAGATTACTGATGGCATTCCACGGCGTGCGATGAATCGCTCGATACCCATCACACAGGTGTTTGCACCCATCGAGTGCGCTATCTCAACATGCACGGCACGAGTCGTGAGACATGTGAACAAGAAGCCCCATTTTTTCTCAGATGAGCGGCGTATCGTTACGTAAAAAGGTCCAAAGTAATCTAGACCCACGTTGGTGAAAGGCGGACTCTGAAAACCAAGTCGTTCAGACGGAAGATCAGCCATCATCGGCTGGACGGGTGTTGCATTTCTTTTTCGGCAAAGAACGCAACTGAAGCGAATAGAACGGAGTGTTGAACGAAGTTTCAGGACCGCAAATCTTTGTTGGATAAGTGCACGGAGATAATCAACACCTTCATGGTGATGTTTCAGATGCATCTGGCGTAGGAACAACAGAACTAATGGATGGCGTCCATCAAGTATTATTGGATGCTTCAAGTCAAAGTCAATTTAATGGCGAGTCGTTTAATGCGACCGGTGGACAGTAGTAGGCCACCAGGTCCAATGAACGGCGAGTAAACGGCAATACGGCTTTTCATGTTAATTTGTTTTTCTTGAGCAAGCTGTTGTCGCTCAATGGGGAATGATTCAGACTGAATAATTAACTGCAGCTTTTGTTCTGCAGCGCTAAGTTCTTCCGGATCAACTATTTTCTTTCCAGAAGACCGATAGGCGAGATGACGAGGAAGTAATCGCATGCAATACGCAAGAATCCTAAGCAGTTTAGGATACGAACTGAACTTACGGAACGGAAGGCTAAAGTCACTTTTGAAAACGTCGGTTATCAAAGTGGAAGTCTTCTCTGAAGAGGCTGCTTCAGTTGAATGACTCTTCAATTTGATGTTTTTGACTACATAGGTATTCGGCTGGAACGGGAAATCGGTCGTTCGGAGAAACTGGGGACCATGCAACCAACTGCTTTTTTGGAGCGCTTCAGAAGACATTCCTCTGGTACCTGCGTCGGCTGGATTAGCATGAGATGCAACATGATGCCATTGATCAACACTTGTCCCTTCAAGAATCTTCGAGACGCGGTTTGCGACAAATATCGGTTGCTTGTCCAGTGAGTTCAACCATTGGAGGACAGTAGTGCTATCTGTCCACATAAACGTGTTTTGAACAGGTACGGTAAGTGTTTTGCATATTTCTTCTCTCAATCCGGCTGCGAGCAAAGCTGCCTGTAGTTCAAGCTTCGGCACGGTGAGTGTCTTCATTGGGGCGACACGTGCTTTTCCAATCACGAATGCAAGTTCGGTACGTTTACTTTCAGATGGTGGACTGACAAGTGCACGCAAGAACGCAACTGCGCTAAAAACTTCCTGAGAGCTATCTCCGAATACGTGCAATTCGAGGTGTTCAAAAGGACCGGAAAAATAGCAGCGAGGTATGGTTAACAAAGCCAGCGTTGGTAACTCAGAACTCCAGGAGGAGAATTGATCAATCATTCATTGGGGAGTCTTTTATCCCAGCTCTGACCATGTCAACGCCAGACATTCTTCAGGAGAAGTCGTGCTGTGACGGTAAAAGGGGCAACTAAGCCAATGGGATCGAATACTTTGGCTACTAAACTCAAAACCAACCTTTGCGTGACAGCTTTACTGCAATCACATGAAGTGCCGCGACTTACTACTAGAGTGTCTTTGGTATGATCCCATTTTAATCCCAAAACATGAGAGGATGACTCTTCCATTGATGCACCAATGACTTTCGGAACAGACTCAACTGATTGATCTTCAAGCTCTTCTAGTAAACCTGGAACGTTACTAATGAACTTAGTTAGTTTGAAACCACCCTTACTAAGTAATTTGACCAAGTCTCGTGACCGCTTGAGCGCCTCATCAGGAGATTCCATTGAGTCCAGGTAATCATCCATATAGAATTTTTCATGAACTGCCTTTGCTGCGTCTGGATACTCTTTTTCATGATCTCGTGCTGTTCGCTGCAACGCGTAATTTGCGCAAGTCGGTGAGTCTTTTGCGCGGAAGATGTGTCGAGTGTACTGATACACCTCAACGGTCTTTGAGGGGTCCTCCCGCCACAAAAAACGGAGAGCTGGTTGATCAGATGACAACACACCTACCTGCAGGAACATTCCCTCGATGTCAGCGGATACAGCAATTTGATGCTGACGGAATCTGATCAGCGTGTGAATCAATTTTTGCAGAAGATCTGGACCAGTTAGCAGCACTTTGTTCAAAGAAACTCCTTGAAACTTGGAGGCACCATTGAGGACCCTTCGCACCTTACCAGGTTTGTTTGGGTTCATGACCGGATGATGCGGCAAATACCATTTCCTGCCGGGTTGATGCTCAGTTTCCTCACCGGTTTGCACTTTAACAACATACTTTTTACTCAAATCTTCTCGTATTGTTTGTGCGTAGCGTTCGCGTAAATCGGGATCTTTACTAAGTCTCTTCTCTAAGGACTTCAGCTGGACCAATGCAGAAAAATAATTGTTGGGAAGTTTGACTTCATCGGAAGACCACAACATACCAACGAAGTAACGACCTTTCTCGTGTACGGTTGACTGATCGAGAATTTCGACGGCTCGACGGTCGGACGCTGAGCGCGGATCCACTTGCTTAACAGCCCCGTATGATTCCATGTCATACTACGACTTGATTTGTGTCGCCAACTCAGAGTCATGTTCAACTACCGCTTTAAAACTTATCGAGATTAGACCGGACGCTGACGGCATTGGACCACTTAGTACCCATCCTAACGGTAAACGAGCGGCAACGGGTGACGATTTCGAGTCGGTTTCGAAATACTCGAGCGGGCGGATGGCGTGGTACGCGTCTTGACCAAGTATCATCTCTACGTTCGCGTAATCATAACTCTTTGGAGGTAACACACTCAAATGAGGATATTTATCTTGCAGGGTAACGATGTCAATTTTGTCAGACCCAACGCGAAGGTTTTCTTTCACGTACGGCAGCAACTCAAACGGAGAACAGGTATTCTCACCAATTGGGGTCACTTTAACCTGAACAGCTTCAGTGTTGATTGTCTCTTGCGTATTGATACCGTTCACCGTCAAATTGAACGGTGTTCCTCTCAAATGGAGACGTTTCGCGAGTTCACTGGAGATCCAGGAGTGACTGCATGCTGTATCGCAGAGAACAAGTGCTCGTGCGCACTTCTGTGACTGTCCCTCTAGATCGACTTCGAGGACCTGCAAAAGACCCTTGACATCAGTGATCGATGCGAGTCCTGATGTGCTGCTTGTTCCGTGAGTACTTGCATCGTATACAGCGGTTGTTGACGTTTTTGTTGAGTTGACTTTTGGTTGTGATGCATCAGCAGATTTGTTTCGGCCGCTTGCTGGGAAAATCCGCTCAGCACCATGCAGCAAGATGTTTTGGGTACTGCGACAGCCTTCGCGGTTACATTTGCGCTGATTCGGACACGTACGAAACGAATGCTTACCATTCAAGCACGAAAAGCAGAGTTGGTTCTCTGCGGCTATTTTAGCACGCACGCTGCGTCGGAGTTTTTTCCTTAAAAGTCTGACATCGCCATATCGGATGTTGTGATTTACAATGTACGCAAGGTTCGTGATCATTCTTTGAACTTTGAGACTGCCTATTAACACTATATGACTTCGAGTTGGACGCGAATACTTTCGAAGACACTTTGGTCTTTACTGCACCATTGCTGTTGGTGTCTTGTGGTTTGCTTCTGAAAGAAGTGGTTTTCATGCGATCATGACCCTCCGCTCTTTCTTCCAACCGGTCGTTGAAATCCAACATTGTAGGGCGAATCAAGTCTCTTTTCACAGTGTGCAGTGACCATGATTCCTTCAAATTTGGTTGCAATTTCTGAACTGCCTGATTCAAGAGTGATGAACTCTGAAGATCTGCATCATAGGACAAAGAACTGAAGACGCCAACAAGACTAGAGACAGTTGTGGAAAAATGGATGATTTGATCAGAGCTGTGCATCTTAGTTGAAGGGTAGTTTGCCAATTTGTCAAGGTGAGCAGTGACAACTGCTTGGGGTTGTCCGAACTTTCGCTCAAGTGTTTTCAGTGCATCTCTGTACATTTTTCCACAATAAGCGAATTCTGCAATGGCATCTTTGGCTTTACCTACTACGAGAGTTTTCAAATATGTCAACTTAATGTCATCACTTAGGGCCTGCGAATCAATAGCGCTCTTTAATTGGCCGTACCATTCATGCCACTGCAAGGGATTACCATTAAACTTAGCTAGGTTCCAATCTGGTAGGAGATCTTTCTTGTTGAGAGTAAGAAGTTCAACTAGGTCTTTCATTGTAACCGTACTCGGTGCTTGATGCATTGCGGGGTTAATCATTGGAGGAGGAAACGGGTAATACGGGAGTGTCGGCATCGCGTAGCCCGGGACGACGCTGGAGAAAGTACCTGCGCAGATACACTCGTGCTCGAGATCGGATTTTGGTAGTATGTTGTACCGCCAACTGTGGCGGCCGAAACCGGTACACTGTTCACATTTACGGATGTGCTTTGAGACAAATTTGGGGGACAATTTACGGTAGCGGTAGACGGGTTTACACTGGCCAACTTCCATGAGGCTAAGTTTGGGACATAATGATTGAAGGGTACTGATGCTTGAGGACGGTTTCGGGATATGATATCCCCACTAGGTATATTGGACGACAAGTTCTGCGTTAAGTTATGTACGGATTGCGCAGCATTTTGACTTGGATAAGAAGTGTAAATCGGTGTTGTTAAATTCAGAACGGGTGCTGTGTTCAACAAATCAGCAGTCGAGGGCACAGTTACTGTGCTACTATCGACGACGTTATTCGCTGGTGGCACGAAAAAGTTTTGTGAATAAGCCAGTAAACTACGATAGTATGCGGCTTCTTGCTCTGCGTATGTGTTCCAAACATGCGTTGATGTGTTAATCAAGGGATCTGTCAAATGGTTTGTGTTTGTGTTCAAGTTGATTGGATATTCAACATTAGGCAATCGGTCGCTTTCAGGCGCTCGATCAACAAGTTCGCCAGCAAGTGAACTCTCTCTCGGTTCGTTCGATCGGGGAACGGGAATGAACCTTTTCCGTTTTCTATGCCAGTTTCGTTAACTTCAAAGGAAGATTGCTGAATGAGAGGCGGTAATTGACTATCACGGTCTGCATTCTGGGCTGGATCTGATGACGGTTCCTTGTTGTGACCTGATTTCGTTCGGTGCTCCTGATTTTGACCGGAACTCGTTTGAACTGTCTTATCTGGAGCAGTGAGCGTGTTTTCATTGTCAGCAGACTCAAGCCATTCATTTACAAGGTCGTCATTCTTCATTGAATGGTAGCTACCACGTCTTGATTCTTTGTCTGCCTTACTCTTGCTAAACAACGATTCAGTATCCATGAGATCAATTTCTTGCATTTTTGCCTCAATGAGTCGTTTACGGTTTTCGTCCTGCATTTTCTCAAGATCATTTTGGCGTTTCTTAGCGAAGAGTTCCATGTCATGTTTTCTTTCGGCCAATTCTCGCTCCCTTAGAGCCATCTCAATATCATATTCTCTTTCGGCAATTCGCGCTGCGGCTTTGTTCTCTTCTTCTATTTCCTCGCGTCTGAGTTTAGCCAAAAGTAGTTCTTTTCTACGCAGTGTGGAAGCATTTGATGCTGTTCTGCATGTGGAAGTCTTTTTGGAATGGTGAGACAACTTGCTAGAACTATCAGTATCTAGGACTGAGTCTATGTATTTTCGAGCGGTTTTAATGTAATCATCATGCCTTTTGTTAACAGTTTCTAGCCATTCCTCAACTTCTGCTTTATTTTTCTCTGCCTGCTCAGTTTTCGCGGCGAGTGCTAGTAATTGATCATTTTTAGAGATGGCACTCATTAAGAGATCTTTGCACCTAGTTACTAGCCTCTCTACTTTTACGCGTCTGGCGCGTTCTTGAATTGCGTCATCGATACTCTCATAGGCTGTGCAAAGCTCTCTCTCAATTTTTGTTCTTGCGTCATGCTACTTAAGAACTTGCTCTCCAATAGATTTTGACATGCTGATTTATTACGGGTTTACTTTTGAAAGGATTTGGGGATAATGGTCTCAACGCCTGAACGTACACAATTGAAACAAAAATACAAAAGGGGTTAACACTAATGAAGTCAGGCCAAGTCGTGGAGCACGAACGAAGCACGGGGTGTATAGGCGGACAAGTAGTACGGTATCGAAAAATGGAGCTGGAAACGCACGGCGGTCGAGACGTAACCGAGCGCAGCGGACGGCTGAGTCTCAAAACACTCTTGAGTCTCGTAACCCCTGTAGTTAGAACCGAGGACACAATAACTCAAAAGTTTTTGAGACCCAGAAAACGGGGGACGGCGAGTGAAACATGCAACGTGCGAAACGAGGTGAAGAAACCAAACGATTTAAGTGCGACCGGCGGAAACGGAAACGCAAAGGCGGGAAAAGGAACGAAAGCAAGCTCTGGATGAGCGGACGCAAAAAGCGAGCGGTTAAACGCGCGGACGACGCGCAACGAAGACGAGACACGGCGGAACGACTAGGTATCACAACTAACTAGCTTAATAACCCCTGTAAGCTAAACTGAGGTCACAAAACCAGAAAGAAGTAAACCTAGTTAGAAATCGACGCGGCTGCGGCTTCAGCGGTGAGTTTTTTATTCTTTTTCGCTCTACGGCGTCGCTTATTGAGCTTACTATGGCGATTTTTCTTAAGCAAGCAACGAAGTGAATTCTGATGTGTTAATACTAATGTAAGTGACTTTAATTCAAGATGATGTTTCTGATGCAATTGATAGTACTCTTTAATCAAGTTCTGATCCTTTTGCCTGCGCTTCGATACTAAATCAGTGATCACATGAAGATTCACTATGCTTGTTTGCTTAAGAAAACCAAAGATGTTTGGTGCGCCGTTACGCGGACAACAAAACAATTGCTTTCAAACGGTCTTGATAATGTTCTAATACGGTAGCAAGTTCCTGCAACGCAAGTTCGCGGTAGTTATTCGTTCTATGCGATGTTAACGAATTATTTATGGCATCGTGCCAGATGATTATATCACTTTTGTGCCGGAAAACGTTATCCAACTGATATTGTACCGTTTTTCTATAGTTAACAGCGAAAGGATTCAAGCTTAAACCGGGAAGTGAAAATACAGTGCTTGTATACCGATTTTGACTGTTTTTTGGTAGACTATTTATGGCGTGGAACAACGAACTAGCACCCAAAATGAATACCATAGGCTCACATCAACGTGTATTTACTGTATGGGGACAAAAAACTACGAACCTTTCCTGTTTTTTGATGTTTTTTGAGATTTTTTCTCAAAAATTGGTAAAATCGACAATTTTCAAAAATTTGGTCAAAATTCAAATTTTTTGTTGAATACCTGTATTATGGTGTTACCTCAACTATACTGAACAATAATTTACCAGTTTCTCAAAATTTTGACCAAATTTTTGATTTTTCAAATTTTCGACCTAAAAATTGCAAAAAAATTCGATAAATTTATCAAATTTTTTTGAAAGCTGGTTTTTCAAGTTCCCACCCCTCAGACACGTTTGGCTAATATCAAATTAATGCCCAAATATGAAGTTCAAGTTTTTCGACTAAAACCAGTTTTTTGTCAGTTGTCGGGTTTTTTCGTCTATTTTGACGCTATATCATCAATTTCTGTCGTATCCCAGTTTTTTCATTTAAAATGTTTCGATCTTACAGTTTTTCTGACGTTTCGCCCTTGAAATCCTCAGTACATTCACTTTTGGTTTTCCAGAAGCCTCGCTCAATGTGCTTCGGTCATCAGTTTCACTCCTAGCGTTGGTGACCAAAACCACACTTCTCTCTCTTTGTGGAGTCCGGGAATCGGCTGTGAAATGATTCTGGTTCGTTATCACTGTCGGTGGACCAAATGTTGTGCCTCGTTCTCGTATCGAGTAATAAGTTTGAATATTTCTTGAAAGAAAAAGTATATAAAATTCAAGACTCAATTTGTAAGGCTTTACTATGTATCGGGACATAGACAAACTCACGAAGAAATTTTCATGATCTATTTACGTATAGAAACATGTGTAACAAGCGTATCTCGAACGTACAAGACGATAACATTACATATGACAACACAAAAAAAAAACCATAAGCTCTCTATACGAGAGAAAACCGCATGTTTTTTACTGCATTAGACAACCAGAAGGTCGTCCGCCAAACGTATCTTTGATCTCTAGTTGAAGGTCGAAAAGAGGTCAAAAACCTATTAAGTTTAACCTAAAAACCATACACAAAATTTTATGGGGGCAAAAAGTTCTGACTTTGACGGGATTCGAACCAGCGACCTCTGGGGCGCGGGCCAGAGGTCTTAACCGCTCAGCGAAATGAGCTATAGAACAATCTGTGCGAACGCACATGTTATTTCCTCTCGCTTGAACGCATTTGCATTGGCAACAAGCAATATGTTAGGACAAAAAAGGACTAAAATTGGCAAAATGGAGTGAAACTATTAATTTTTGTCTCCAGTCTATTTGACTTTTTTTAAAGCCGTGCCAATAAGCAACGGGCTTGCAGTAGTTTTTTTGTCTGAAATGAAATTTAAAAAAATCGTAAGAAGAAAAATGGCACAATTTTTTTGATGAAGGTTTGAAATTTGCTGTTGAACTCCTTTTGAGATTTTCGACCAAAATTCCATTTATTTAACCTAATTTTGAGCACTCTATCTGATATTAACTAAAAGAATATCTCAGAAAAAATACAAACTTATTTTGGGCTTACCTCGGTGATGGGTGTCAATGAAAAGTAGTTGAAACAGATTAAACATTCGAGAGATTAACACAAATTTTGTTTATAAAGAATTCGCAGAAACTTTAATTTCTATTTGAAATTAATTTTTCTGTAGTCAATTATTTTTGCAGTTTTGTAATCATACCAAAACTATGACTCTGGCGCGGGCCAGAGGTCTTAACCGCTCAGCGAAATGAGCTATAGAACAATCTGTGCGAACGCACATGTTATTTCCTCGGGCCAGAGGTCTTAACCGCTCAGCGAAATGAGCTATAGAACAATCTGTGCGAACGCACATGTTATTTCCTCTCGCTTGAACGCATTTCAGAGGTCTTAACCGCTCAGCGAAATGAGCTATAGAACAATCTGTGCGAACGCACATGTTATTTCCTCTCGCTTGAACGCATTTGCATTGGCAACAAGCAATATGTTAGGACAAAAAAGGACTAAAATTGGCAAAATGGAGTGAAACTATTAATTTTTGTCTCCAGTCTATTTGACTTTTTTTAAAGCCGTGCCAATAAGCAACGGGCTTGCAGTAGTTTTTTTGTCTGAAATGAAATTTAAAAAAATCGTAAGAAGAAAAATGAAATTTAAAAAAATCGTAAGAAGAAAAATGGCACAATTTTTTTGATGAAGGTTTGAAATTTGCTGTTGAACTCCTTTTGAGATTTTCGACCAAAATTCCATTTATTTAACCTAATTTTGAGCACTCTATCTGATATTAACTAAAAGAATATCTCAGAAAAAATACAAACTTATTTTGGGCTTACCTCGGTGATGGGTGTCAATGAAAAGTAGTTGAAACAGATTAAACATTCGAGAGATTAACACAAATTTTGTTTATAAAGAATTCGCAGAAACTTTAATTTCTATTTGAAATTAATTTTTCTGTAGTCAATTATTTTTGCAGTTTTGTAATCATACCAAAACTATCCTCAATAAGTTCCTTGCTATCTAGTTAGGCCTTGAGACGTTCTGCTACGCTGTTTGAAGATGTCGTTAAACTTGAAACCAAAAAAGGCCCGAATTTTGTTACCAAATTTCTTTTTTTTCTGATTTCAGTGAATCATCTAATCTAAGGTAATGAGAATAGGATCAAAAATGAGTTCTCCCGTTACATGTGTTAATTTTTTTGTGTTTAATGTAGTCAGTGATAAAAAAAAATATCACAGCACCTGGTTAGATCCTCAATGTTAAAGGTTTCCAGTCAAAGGTTTAATATTTGATTTCCCGATTGTTCGTTTTCATTTCTGTTTAGAGAATTTGAATTCTAATTGTCAAGCCTACTACTTTCGGAAAAGATGTCACAATGTATTCTACTGTTTTGTGTATGACATATAGGTATAAGCTTTCCAAGAGCTAAGTATATTAAAATATAGTGAAACTATAATGGGTTCTGACTTTTTTGACGCAAAAGAGTTGTGGCCTAAATATATCATGCTCATGAAAGTTTCAAAAATTTCGATGATATAGTAGAACAAAACGAATTTTTGATAAATGGAGTAAAACATTTAATTGTTCGAGCAACTGTAACTGATGATTCCCTCAAACACGAAAAACAAAAAAACAAATGCACAGCTGAATTACTGTGGAAAAAAGAATTGAAAAATTGTAATTTATAATTATATACGAAAAAATTAGGTTATTAAAGTTCACCATTAAACAGTTTGTTTCAAATAACATTTGTCATGCATTTTTTTTAAAAAAAATTGAAGGCTTGCGATAAAAAATCAGTTTGCATTATTTTTTTTGTCTCAACTAAATTTTTCTAAGAAATTGTTTACCGTATAATGAAAATCAACTCAAGTGACAGAGAAACTCACTGTAGAGCTGCCTTTTAGATTCATAATCAAAAATTCCCATTTTGAACAAAATTTTGAGCGCCTTTCATGATATTAACTAAGAGAATATGTGAAATGAAAAAAATGAAAAATTGCTTAATAATGGTCGTAGCGCAATGATGGATATCTGTCGACAATTGTTGAACAGTTTTCAAGAGCATAACACAAATTTTGCTACCCCTGAATTTGCAGAAACTTGAAATTCCATTTGAAAATATTTTCTATGTTCAATTGTTTTTGAGTTGCATTATCATACAAAACTGTCCTCAATATGTTCCTAAATTTACTATTCTAAAATTCGTTTATTATCTGTTTTCAGAGGATCAATTAATCTAAGGGAATGAAAAAAGTATCAGAAATGGAAGGCGCTGTCATTAATTAGCTTGAGTTCTATGTTAATCACAGATTAAAAGGAGAACAAAATTATCAGATCAGATGGTTAGACTCGCATTGTTAAAGGTTTGTAAGGTAGAGATTTATTATTTTAATTCCATTTTCAATTATTTTGAGAGACTTATAAATCTATCGTTGAAGTATTACTACGTCAACTGTTACGAAAACGCCGAAATTTGTTTGCTAGTGCAAAATAGTCAAAATAGATGATCTTTGTTATTGATTTCCGAAGGTTTTAGTAAACATGAAAATCTCGTGAACGATATTTTCCATACTAAGACATTTGATGAGAAAAAGAAGCGGATTTCCAGACCCCCTCCCTTTTAGGTAAAGTCAAATCTAAACTGAGCTTTCAACATTCAATCATTGGTTTAATTGAACAACGCCGTACAATAAGAGAAAAAAGGAACCAAAAATACAGGACAACAAGGAGGCTCGTTAATGTGCGTTTGCACATGATGTTCCGACCCGAGCTGATCTACATTTTTGACCTAATTGTCAACCAAATGAAGAGATAACCAAAAATAGATGTTTGAGTTTAAAAAAATTCGTTACACACCCAAACTACTAATTGGATTACATATCACCACACCTCATTACAGTGCTCACGAGATCTGCCAATGAAAAAAAAAAGACTACGAGAAAAAAAAACAAACAAAATAAGCAAACCTAAAGAAATAACGGCAAACAAACTCGATATCTAAATGTAAAAGCACCTAGTAAACAACGTCAAATTGCAATCAGATAAAACCCTAGCTGAAATTTGCTTATATCTCAACTATACAGCAGATGGGACTTTTCCTTATTGAGTTTAGGTAGCCAGTAAAAAGAAAGAAATAAGGCGGAATTCAAAAATCTATCAACATTTTTTAAGCCAAATAATATCAAACGTCTTAGAAATCATTAACTTTTGACAAAATAGTTCTCGATAAATTTACTAAAAAGTCATTACGAAACTGATAGAACCTCTCTCTGGTTAGAATAAGCCATAGAAACGGGTTACAGATGCGGAAAAACACAAGCAATTACAAACAATCTGCAAAAACACAAATTACTGAAGCCTTTAAAATCATTAGCCACTATCTGCAAATTGTTTTTTTTTATTTCAATTGTTTTCAAATCTAATTGAGCCAAAGTTATATTGAACAATTAAATGAGTTCACTTGGGCCTCATTTGAAAATAATTATGCTCTCATTTTACGCAAATGTTGTAAAAGAAGAGAAAAAAAAACGAAAATTTTGAACACTCTTAAAGCATTTAAGAAAACGCATTTTGACCCACAAACAAAACATCAGTTACAACATAATATCAATAGTGAGTTTATTTTTTATTACAAGGAATTAGATGGACCTCTCAATGATGAGAACAAGTTACAAAGTTACTCAACAAAAACTGAAATATGAAATGTCGAAAATAAATAATATCATAAAGTTTAAGACAATTCGCTCTGAACTGGCTGCATAGAGTAATGTCATTCATTCAATGGGACCCTCAGCATTTTACGACTACAGAAGAACAAAAAAGAAAAAACAGCAAACTCAAAAAAAGCGAGACAAGTGTCGATGCCATTAAAAAATAAAGTTTTCAGTAGAAACGTTTCTTTTTTCGAACAATTTTTTAACAGCAATATGATTCTGAACAAATTTTTTAAAACCACGAAAGCTTTGAGAAAACCCTTAGTATCAACGCAATTAAATTCAATACTTTTCAACGAAGTCGATAAATACGCTACGTCATGCATCAATGGGAACTGAATGTTGAGTGTTGTTCACCAGTCATCAATATTACATCAGAATGAGCCTTATGACTGCAAAAACAGTCCCATAATACAGGCAAAACCCAAAAATTCAGGAAAAAAAGCGACACGAAAGTGTCGAAGACGTTTAATCTATAAACTTTTCTCTGGATACTTTATCCATGGTTTTTTTGACGTCTTACCTAAGGCAATGGGAATTATCAATATCAGCTTGTTGTGATAAGATTTCAAAAGGAAACAAAATTATGAAAAAAATATCCAAAAATTTTTAAAGTTTTCGAAAGCTCGTTGCATCGAAGTCATAAAACCAATAATTGAAGATAAAGCCGCTATTCAGGTTATTTTGATTGCAGTAAAAAAGACGGTGGTCCTGTTTCTACTGAGATTGACTTATAGTTCACAAAACCAAGTTTAAGATCGTTGACGTTTAAGTAAAAAGTTTCGAAAATTTTTCGTCAAAGTCTTAACAGCCATTAGTTGTCCACTCAAAGCACTAGATAGGTTCAATTAATGCTCACTAGGAATACCATTGCTTTTTTAGTCAACGTGTCTATGCCATAGGATTTGAAAAGTTCAGTACAATCTCAAAAAGAAAACCAAAAATTCTTTGAAAATTACGAACACTCAGAGTCGAAGCCAAAAACTAATTTTATGTTTTTTGGGCATCATTGGACTGTAAATTAGGTTTGTCAATAACGGAATGTCGATATGAAAGCTGAATATTCTCTCACTGACTTGAAAAATGTAAAAGTTTTTCTATAAAACGAGCTCTCAAATAGAACTCGAATTTTCTTGATAGTAAACTTCCCTATGTCACCAGAACTAGTCTTCTCAATCGGCTTTTGTCTATTAGGAAAACCTAGAACACCTATGCATTTTGTAGCGTGAAATGTAAATTTGAATTAAATTTTTTATAGAAAAAAAATTTAATTTGATCAAAAATTACGGTAAAAGTGAACAAAAGTGAAGCAAATATACCGTGTTCACATAAAATTTTAAACCTCGATAACTCATTGAAAAAAGCAAAATTCATAAAAATCTTTTTAATTTCAAATTCTACGCTGGACGAGCTTTTTAATGATACCACTTACATTTCTCTACGATGAATGTAACGATCGGCCAAAACTGACTGGACAAAAAAAACCCATTTGAGTATATAGTTCCTCCCCACACAAGTGGGGTTGGAACAACAAACACAAATTGAAAACTGTAGGCAAAGTTATCTAGAGCTAGATTTGTTGAGTTCTTTAAACTTTCTATTTTGAAGCAAACTAGGGGAGAACAGCTTTTCTGCTTTAGAGATAGATTATTCGTCTGTTAGTTTAACTCCACAGATCGTAACTGGATTATTTTTACCTCAAAGCTAGCGTTTTTCTTCGTCAGTGATAAAATTGCAGTAGAAACGTTGATTCTTTCAAACAATTTTTTTAACAGCAATATGATTCAGAACAAATTTTTTAAAACCACGAAGTCTTAGAGAAAACCCATAGTATCAACGCAATTAAATTCAATACCTTTCAACGAAGTCAATAAATACGCTACGTTATGCTTCAATGGGAACAGAATACTGTGTGTTGTTCACCAGTCATCAATAAGACATCAGAATAGCCTTATGTCCGCAATAACAATAACATAATACAGGCAAAACCCAAAAATTCAGTAGATAAGTGCGAGACAAAAGTGTCGAAGGAATTTAATCCATAAACTTTTCTCTGGATACTTTTTCCATGGTTTTTTTGACGTCTTCTCTAAGACAATGGGAATTATCAATATTAGCTTGTTGTGATAAGATTTCAATGGAAAACAAAATTATGAAAAAAAAATCTAAAAGTTTTTAAAGTATTTGAAAGCTCGTCGCATCGAAGTCATAAAACCAATAATTGAAGATAAACCGCTAACCAAGTTATTTTGTTAGCAGTAAAAAAGACGGGGCTCCTGCTTTTACTGAGATTGACTTATAGTTCACAAAACCTAGTTTAAGATCGTTGACGTTCAAAAAAAATTCGAATATTTTTTTCAAAGACTTAACAGCCAATAGTTGTCCACTCAAAGCACCAGATAGGTTTAATTAATGCTCACTAGGAAGACCATGGCTTTTTTAATCAACGTGTCTATGCCATAGGATTTCAAAAGTTCAGTACAATCTCAAAAACAAAACTAAAATTTCCTTGGTAATTACGAACACTCAGAGTCTAAGCCAAAAATATATGAGCGATTCCTTGAGAGCTAATTTTATGTTTTTCGGACTATAAATGAGGTTTGTCATTAACGGAATCTCGATATGAAAGGTGAATATTCTCTCAGTGACCTAAAAAGTGTAAAAGTTTTTCCATAAAACGAGCTCTCAAATAGAACTCGAATTTTCTTGATAGTAAACTTCCCTATGTCACCAGAACTAGTCTTCTCAATCGGCTTTTGTCTATTAGGAACACCTAGAACACCTATGCTTTTTGTAGCGTGAAATGTAAATTTGAATTAAATTTTTTATAGAAAAAAAATTTAATTTGATCAAAAATTACGGTAAAAGTGAAGCAAATATACCGTGTTCACATAAAATTTTAAACCTCGATAACTCATTGAAAAAAGCAAAATTCATAAAAATCTTTTTAATTTCAAATTCTACGCTGGACGAGCTTTTTAATGATACCACTTACATTTCTCTACGATGAATGTAACGATCGGCCAAAACTGACTGGACAAAAAAACCCATTTGAGTATATAGTTCCTCCCCCTGCCCCCACAAGTGGGGTCGGAACAACAAACATAATATGAAATCTGTAGGCAAAGTTATCTAGAGCTAGATTTATTGAGTTCTTTAAACTTTCTATTTTGAAGCAAACTAGGGGATAACTGCTTTTCTGCTTTAGAGATAGATAATTCGTCTGTTAGTTCAGTTTCACAGACCGTAACTGGATCATTTTTACCTCAAAGCTAGCATTTTTTCTTCATCAGTGTTAAAATTTCCGCAAAAAGTCCTTCTCAAACATCAATTGTAGCACGCTGGGCCATGGTTTCAGAAACTATTGTAAATTCGATTCCGCTGAAATGCCAGTCAGCTGAAGGCTCGAAACACCCTAGAGCGGTGTTGTATTTTTCAACGATGCTTACAATGAGTGTCAATTTCATCGACTTGTTGTTATTGAAACACGTGTGCGAATTCAGTATTTTATCGGCTTTTGCCAAATGTCACTTCAGTCCACAACATTTGGCGTGAAATGGCCTCAAGTGCTGAAGAACAATTCAATTTCTCAATAGCAGTTTTAGCATTTGAAAACGGTGCTTATCATTCTTCGGGTCCAAGGCCAACTTCGGACTTCCGGAAACAATGTCAACTTTCATTTCACTGTTTCGTGTACTACCACATGGATAAATACTTCCCAAGAGCTTCCATAAACAAATTTTCAGCAATAATCGCATGGCGTAAGTTGATGATTACATTTTTCAAGACTTTTGAGAGACCTGAGCTAAGAAGAATGAGCCCAATTTGACACCTGCACAGAAATTTGGCGTAATTGCGGTGCAAATGTTCAAAGTATATAAGATTGACGTTAAGATATATTATCGGTCAATAATGATCCAGTGAAACGGAAATAGATACACCTTTAAAGATATTGATTTTCTTGACAAGATATCAATTTGATACCTTAGTGAGATCCTTTCAAACTATGTGTTGATACTAGATCTCCACATATCTCGATCAGTTCTTGCTATAACGTCCAATATATAGAAAAAAAACGATAAGAACTGGCAAGTTCGGTCATATGTCAATTTTCCTATCGAGAATGCCATCAAGTTCCTGTCAATAGATTTCGAGTTTTGTTTCATTAAATTTTTATGTTGATTTTTACAAGAGCACGCATAGAGGATTAAGATCAAAATGTGTTAGCTCGAGTTGAGGGACCTTCTGGAAAAAGTGTGTTCAAAATGAGAGCCATAATGCAAAATTAAATGAAAAATAAACTATTTTCATTTTAATTGAGAATTTCAACCTTTAAACCAACGACATCATTATATTTTTATCTGAACTAGATGTTTTAATTAATGCAATGGAATGTATTGAAAATCAATCTCAAGTAACAGTTTTTTAACCTGTTCATAAAAGCAAGTAACAGTTATCTATAACCGATATGAGCTGTTATCTATAACCGATATGAGCTGTTATCTATAACCGATATGAGCTGTTATCTATAACCGATATGAGCTGTTATCTATAACCGATATGAGCTGTTATCTATAACCGATATGAGCTGTTATCTATAACCGATATGAGCTGTTATCTATAACCGATATGAGCTGTTATCTATAACCGATATGAGCTAAATATCAAGAAAATGATTGTAGCTGAATTGATAATTAAGCTTGGCTATTTGGTGATACCGGCACGGCACACGTTTATTTTCAAGCAATTTTGAGAAAATAACTAGAACTGGTTTATCAATACTATCTATTCTTTAGAAAATCGAAAGTCATTTTGTGTTTTTATTTTTCATCAAAATTTGGGGGCTTTCACACAAGTTTGTGAAATGCCTTATCCTAGACCAAATCTTACTCGAAATTTGTAAATATTTGCAAATATTCGCTTCATAGTGCCAAATTTCTTAAAAAAATATAGCGAATTATCTCTCCACAAGGCCAAATTTGCAAAGCTGTTTAAAAATGTTACTTTTATTAAGAAACGAAAAAAATCTTGGAACCGAGCTGAAGAGTTTTTTCCAGCCGAGTGCTTCTTAATTTAGCAATATCGGTTAATTTCTGAAACAATTTTTGGAGAAGGCTTAATTAAAATTAAAATTGCCTAAGCGTGCAACATGTAAGAGCGTAAAAGGTGTGTGGTACAAATCATCATAATGGATAAAAAAGACTTGAATGAAAGCATTATTAAACAAACTATGCAAATTAAACATATAAAGCATAAATTAATTGAGCGAAATAATTGCTCTTCTTCTTATTCAATTAAGTAATTAAGCTTTCGGCCATTTGGGTTGAGCAATGTAGAAGCAGTTTAAAGCAAAATACTCGAACATTTGAAAAAAGGGAGAGTGGGGGAAATTGGGGATGAACAAAATGCATGATCCAGAAACAAATTGGCAAGGATTAGAAAAGCAAAGCAAACAATTTATGTTCGCACATAATGTTCCTACCCTGCTCATCCGCATTTTTTTTCTAATGCCCCAGCAAATCAGAAAAGGATTGAGAAATTTCAAAGACTCAAGACACAATGTTCAACAGACCACTAAATGAATAAAATATCACTGACTGAGAGTTGCTATTAACGAGACTATGAGACAAGACAAACGTGAAAGACTATGAGACAAGACACGTTTATTTTCAAGCAATTTTGAGAAAATAACTAGAACTGGTCTATCAATACTATCTATTCTTTAGAAAATCGAAAGACATTTTGTGTTTTTATTTTTCATCAAAATTTGGGGGCTTTCACACAAGTTTGTGAAATGCCTTATCCTAGACCAAATCTTACTCCAAATTTGTAAATATTTGCAAATTTTCGCTTCATAGTGCCAAATTTCTTAAAAAAATATAGCGAATTATCTCTCCACAAGGCCAAATTTGCAAAGCTGTTTAAAAATGTTACTTTTATTAAAAAACGAAAAAAAAGCTTGGAACCGAGCTGAAGAGCTGAACTGAGCTGAAGCCGAGTGCTTCTTAATTTAGCAATATCGGTTAATTTCTGAAACAATTTTTGGAGAAGGCTTAATTAAAATTAAAATTGCCTAAGTGTACAACATGTAAGAGCGTAAAAGGTGTGTGGTACAAATGATCATAATGGATAAAAAAGACTTGAATGAAAGCATTATTAAACAAACTATGCAAATTAAACATATAAAGCATAAATTAATTGAGCGAAATAATTGCTCTTCTTCTCATTCAGTTAATTAATCAAGCTTTCGGCCATTTGGGTTGAGCAATGTAGAAGCAGTTTAAAGCAAAATACTCGAATATTTGAAAAAAGGCAGAGTGGGGGAAATTGGGGATGAACAAAATGCATGATCCAGAAACAAATTGGCAAGGATTAGAAAAGCAAAGCAAACATTTTATGTTCGCACATAATGTTCCTACCCTGCTCATCCGCATTTTTTTTCTAATGCCCCAGCAAATCAGAAAAGGATTGAGAAATTTCAAAGACTCAAGACACAATGTTCAAAAGACCACTAAATGAATAAAATATCAATGACTGAGAGTTGCTATTAACGAGACTATGAGACAAGACAAACGTGAAAGACTTTGAGACAAGACACGTTTATTTTCAAGCAATTTTGAGAAAATAACTAGAACTGGTCTATCAATACTATCTATTCTTTAGAAAATCGAAAGACATTTTGTGTTTTTATTTTTCATCAAAATTTGGGGGCTTTCACACAAGTTTGTGAAATGCCTTATCCTAGACCAAATCTTACTCCAAATTTGTAAATATTTGCAAATTTTCGCTTCATAGTGCCAAATTTCTTAAAAAAATATAGAGAATTATCTCTCCACAAGGCCAAATTTGCAAAGCTGTTTAAAAATGTTACTTTTATTAAAAAACGAAAAAAAACTTGGAACCGAGCTGAAGAGCTGAACTGAGCTGAAGCCGAGTGCTTCTTAATTTAGCAATATCGGTTAATTTCTGAAACAATTTTTGGAGAAGGCTTAATTAAAATTAAAATTGCCTAAGTGTACAACATGTAAGAGCGTAAAAGGTGTGTGGTACAAATCATCATAATGGATAAAAAAGACTTGAATGAAAGCATTATTAAACAAACTATGCAAATTAAACATATAAAGCATAAATTAATTGAGCGAAATAATTGCTCTTCTCCTTATTCAATTAATTAATCAAGCTTTCGGCCATTTGGGTTGAGCAATGTAGAAGCAGTTTAAAGCAAAATACTCGAATATTTGAAAAAAGGGAGAGTGGGGGAAATTGGGGATGAACAAAATGCATGATCCAGAAACAAATTGGCAAGGATTAGAAAAGCAAAGCAAACAATTTATGTTCGCACATAATGTTCCTACCCTGCTCATCCGCATTTTTTTCTAATGCCCCAGCAAATCAGAAAAGGGTTGAGAAATTTCAAAGACTCAAGACACAATGTTCAACAGACCATTAAATGAATAAAATATCACTGACTGAGAGTTGCTATTAACGAGACTATGAGACAAGACAAACGTGAAAGACAAAAAGTAAACATAAGTGCACTCGGAACTCGTCGCTTTAAAAGCAAAAAACAGCAAACTAATCTAATAACAAAAATCCAGTACTAAAACAAATTTTCCAATAACATTTAAACTGATCAAATTAACAAGTACATTACCAAGAAAAAGAAAGGAGTCTTGTTTTTTGCGAGACCCCGTAACGATTTCAAAACAGAGGAAAGGGCAAAATTCAGCGATAAGGGCAACAGGTTCCATTTTTGAAAATCATTTTTTTCTGAGTGACTGAAAACAACTGATTAGGAATCAACTGAGATGTGTAAAAAGATTCACCTTTACCTCTCGATGTATAATGGAGGAATAGTTGAAACCCGTTAATTTATAACTCCTAGGGAAGCAACTGAGATCTGTCAAAATTCAGATTATGGCATTCGACTGCAAAAAGACGACAAAAACAGGCAAAAATGAATCAATTAATTTAGGAAGAACGCGGTATCGCGGCCGTTAAATGATAATCTATTGGCTGTGAAGAAAAAAATTTTCCAATTCTGATGTCTTTCAACGCCAATGTGACATCCAAATTAGTAGGATATTGTAGCAAGGAAACAAAAAAAAGAACATCAAAAAATCGCAGATATCCAAAAACACATGTTTTAAACTGAAAATGTGTAATTTAAAAGCCAGCAACCAATAGTTGAAAACAAAAGAGCGAAAGAGATTAGATCTTAACTAGATAGGAAGAGGTTGAGACTTTTTCTCCAGAGAATAGGCTACCTATTGTCAGAAAGAAGATAAAGCGTGACAAAGGCCAAAAGTGTTTTTTCATTTTCTTAAAGAATTAGTTTCAAAAGCCATAAAAACATTAAGCTTTCAACTAAAAAAAATAAATTGCAAAACTTTTGGAATCCAATTGGGCTGTAATTAAAGAGACTAAGTCGAAAGTCTGCAAAAGACAATAAACTCGAACGGAACTCAAAAATAATGAACTTTTTTAAGAAACCACAGTATATACAGACTCTGAGAAATTAAAAACCAGTAAAAACTATGGTCAATTTAGTTTAATAGTCCAGTAGTTTAATTTCTTAATTGGGCCGCACATGAAAAGGCTTTTCAATTGGCTCACCTTTTAAAGAAACAACAACAACATGAAAAATAGGCCAGTTATAGAAAACACATATAAGATTTTTTTGAAAACATTGCTGAGGCCCTAGAACTAATAGACAAAAGGCTTATCCCACAAAAAAGTTATTTTGGGCGCAACGAACGTTTGTTGAGACCTACCACTGAGGGGATAAGCTAAATTATACCAAAATCAAAAACAAAAGAAAGGGAAGTTGTAATATGCTTTTACTATTAAAAATATTTCATTTGAAAGCCATCGAAACCACTAGCTTAAATATGAAGTCCCGATGACGACATTTGGGATCTTTTATAATCCAGAGTATTTTGAACAACAAAACAAGTAAAATTTTAGAAGAAATTGCGATAGGAGCGTGTCGCAGATTTCCAAATCAATAGGTGCTCACCGAGAACCTAGTCTTTTCCCTTGTGCATTCCTTAGATGTCAATTAGACCTGACAAAAACTGATTGTTTCTCAGGCAAACAAAAAGAACCTCAAAAATCAGCTAACTAAAAATCACTACGTTTAGTTTTCGAAAAATTGTAGTACAAAGCCAAGAAACCATTATTTGAATATGAGTTTATTGTAGAAATTAAATTTTATTTCACATGGAAAAGAGTATCGAGCTGCCTCTACTGAGAGTAAGCTACAGGTTGAAAAGTGTATTATATAAAAAATATTAAAAGCAACTGAAAGCAGGGATCAGTTTTAATTGTACCAGTTGAAGAAGTCAATTTAATTTTATGATCAGTGGTACTAAGGTATGAGACCTCAAAAAATCAGGCAAAACACAAGAATGCAGTTTATATTTTTAAAAACCCTTTGCCAAAGCCTTAAAAACCGTGAGCTCATAATCAAAAGCTAATATGTTAGGTTCATTGGAGCTCAATTTTTGTTTTTGGTTTGAGTTAACTGGCACTTGATTTGAACTCATTTTTGTCAGTTATTAACATATAAAAAGGAAACTTGATTTTGAAAAAAAGATTGCCCCCAAAAAAAACAGATCAATTTTTACAATTGTTGTTTTTAGGAGTTCACGAAGAAAACAAAGTTTGCGCTGATATTAAAGTGCGTCCAATTAAAACATCTAATTGTTCGGAAAAATTGCGAAACAGATAATTTGACAGATCGAATATTTCAATATAACAAAAATATATGACGTTTTTTGGATACACTTTGAGTTAAATTAGCAAAGAATTGGCAAGTTTCAAATTCGAGAAAACTCTTATAGGAAGCGGAAACAAATTTAGCCCCTTCTGTAATATAGGAAGATTGTTGTGTTAGCGGTTTTTGGGTGCCTACTTCTGGTATACTTGAACTTAGTCGGCTAAAAAACAAATTGGCCCTTTTTTGATTAGAAATACTAAAATTCGAACTATCTAGCAAAAATTTATTGAAAAACTCGGATAGATCCATTCAACAAACCACCTCTATCTTTCGAAGTGAAACCAACGATTTTAGTTGTACTCTATTATTTTTGTACAAGTCAATCGAGTAGCAAATGCTTTCCAAACAAATTAGCAAAAAAAATTGCGTTGCGTTTGCTTATTAAGTTTCGGTTCTTTGACTTCTCAATTTGCAAAACTAGTATTTGCGTTGCGAATGGCTCAATACCAAATTGGACTGATTTGTAGCAGTGCAAATTGGAGAATGAAATTGAGATTAAGGTAAAACTGAGATTCAAAGGAAGTAACATTATTTCAGAAGTTAATCACATATAAGGAAGTGTTCAAGAAATGTTTAAATGCGTGATTAGACAGTTTCCTGTCTAGAATTTGAACAGACATTAGAATATGTATGAAGAACTAGAATAAATAACTAAATGGAATCACCTGTCCTTCAAATGATGAACAAGAACTAGAATACGGTAATGGATATTCTGAAGGTAATATTCATCCCGTATGACATTTCCCCCCTGTCGGAGAAAAAAAAAATAAAATCAGAAAACTAGTACTTATTCACCGGTTATTTACGTAGTAAAATTTTAAATTATAAAATAGATATAGCTCAAAGAGTTTTTGAGTTTAATCCAATTCAGAATGTGCCTCTGCTTCTAAAACTGTCATTTCTCTAGGTAGATTTGGTTTAAGATCCATGGACTATCTCTCATTAGGATTTCGTGGTGACACTTCCCCCAATGAATGTATTATCTGAGATAGATATCTCAGCTGAATAACCTGCAGTATGCTGTATATTTTCTACAATTGAAGACGATGTTATTACCTTTTTCTGCTTTTTAGCAAACGTTTTCTCCTTTTGATTGACAATGTGTCAGAGTCTGACGTATCGCTCAACGTAATTTTCCGCTTCTCTTTGCGCAAGATGGGTGTTAGTTGTCTTGGTGTAATCGATTGCGTTGCAAATGGTCCAGCATGAATCGGTTGTGTAGGCGGTGCAGCAAGTGTTATAGGTGGACTGAAATGGCGGATTTGTGTTAAATCTGGTCTATTAACAAAAGCATTGTCGTGTTTTGGATTACATTTAGGAATGCGCTTTCTGAGTGCACGTGCCACGTTACTCGAGGTCGATATACATGATCGTCCTGACGAAATGACACTGACATTACCGGCTGTCGTTTGTTTCGCTTGATCTTTTTGCTACCCAAGTTTTCTCGGTTTAGATCTTTTCAAAGATTTACGTTTTTCTGCTCGAGTGTTTTCTCGTGAATTTTCTTAGGTCTTCTTTCTATGTACCGTTCCAACTCTGTGTCTCGTTCGTTTCTGGTTCCGAATTTTGCAATGTCGGAATTTCTAACTCAAACTTCCGGTCTATTCGATTCTTTTATGATACTCGTTGTTGGGCTGACTTTACCAAATGTGCTACTTGGGGCAAGAATCTCATAGAGCCCGTCGAAGTTCTTTTTCTGCTTTGGCTGGCGTGAATTTTTCGTGCAATGTTTACTTGAACGCTGAGTTTGCTCCGCGGAATTGGTCTTGCGATGCCTTCCAACCATATGAACCGCGACTCGTCGTCTTCCATCTTTGATTGTTCTTTCTGAGCTAGGATATTTGCTGCGCAAATCATTTCTCTATTTCTGTGTCAGAAAACAATGCCATGTCCGCCGATTGTTCTTCTGTCAAATATGACCTGCCCGGAATTGTATCTTCATCGCTTTCTGCTTGTTGCTGGACAACTGCAAGGCCAAGACTGTTGAAGAGGTCTCTTCCGATGATGATTTTATGTCTGTCATGTCGAGTCATTGTATGTAACCATTGTTGCGAGTTGTCCAAGCACTTTAATTGGCTCATTTGAAAAAGTTTTCAAGTCCTTGTTTTGTTTTGTAGTGACCCGTTTTGCAGATGGTGTAGTTAGTTGTATTCTGTTTTCCAGCGTTTTGTTGATGAGACTGACTACACTTCGAGAATGAATCATTGCATTTGCTTGTACATTTCCAAACTGTATTTTAGCATTTAAAGGATCCAGTTGGTTTGCCGAATCACAAGAGATGGCAGCCACATAATCATCTGAATCGCTATCATAGTTGGAGTCATAGACTTGATCATAGAGTTGTTGATAGCTCGTGATATAATTGACTGATTCTTTGTCATCACTTTTTTCAGTAGAGTTTTCAATTTGGTTAACGTTCGTTTGCGGAGGTTCAGATGATTGTCCTTGTGGTTTTTTCAGTTTTCTGCATTTCTTCGCAAAATGTCTGGCTATACCACAATTATTGCACTTTTTTCCATTCGCGGGACAAATTTGACGGTGGTTGTGACTTCTTCGCTCGCCACAATTGGCAAACATGCTAGTATACTGGTAGTTCTGCGGGACAGTTGAGTACCAAGTGAAGTCCTTACGAGTTGGTTGATAATTCTCATTGCGATTGCGGGCTTGGAAATTGTTGACAGCATTAACCGACTTGGTGACTATATTCAAATATTGATTTATTTTCTACTGGTTTTGTGCCCCCATTTCCAATTGTATTGCGACCTCGATAGCTTTTGTTGGTAAAAAGATTTCTTTCAACAATTGTTTTTGAGTATCATGGTCCATCATGTTAAGTATAAATGTGTCTTTGATAAGAGTAGTTTCCTCATCCCCGAGACTGTAGTTTTCCACCTGTTCGATTAAGCGACCGTAAAAACTATCAACGGATTCGCTCTTTTGTTGCTTTGATGACCAGAATACGAAACGATCATACGTGATAATACTAACTTTAGTGAAGGCATCATCCATCGCCTGCTAAAGTTCTTTGAATGGTTCTTTCTCGATTTGAAAGTGAGGGTGTTTACTTTTTAAGATACGACGTCCTTCGGTTCCGATGCTTAAGTAAAGTAGTGATGCACATTTCTGCTCGCTAATTCCTCAAGGTTTAACCCCGCACAAAATGCCAAATTCATCGATCTTTTTACATCGATTTTGCCGCTTTACCTTTAATTGCTGATTGCTAACTTTTCGGTCTCTTTCTGTTGCTTGTGTATGGTTCTCCACAAGCTCCTTCTATGTCGGTTCGGGTGGGTATGTTACTGTAGAAGGTGATCCATTCAAAAGGAGTTCAATTTGAATCCCTTCTTTCGCCAACAATGCCAACTACCATTGTTGCGTCCATTTCTCCCACGAAAGTGGTGCAGTGACCGTTGGTTTCTCCCAGAAAGCGCAACGTAAAGGGGCGTCTTTCGAGACTCAGCTGCTGACTGCGGCATGTTGTACTCGATTAATTTTGTACAAGTCAATCGAGTAGCAAATGATTTCCAAACAAATCAGCAAAAATATTTGCTTGCGTTTGCTTATTAAGTTTCGGTTCTTTGACTTCTCAATTTGCGAAACTGGTATTTGCGGTGCGAGTGTCTCAATACCAAATTGACTAATGTTAAATTAGAACTGAATTGTAGCAGTGCAAATTGGAGAATGAAATTAAGGTTAAGGTAAAACTGAGATTAAAAGGAAGTAACATTATTTCAGAAGTTAATCACATATAAGGAAGTGTTCAAGAAAAGTTTAAATGCGTGATCAGTCAATTTCCTAGAATTTGAACAGACGTTAGAATATGTATGAAGTACTAAAATAAATAACTAAATGGAATCACGTGCCCTTCAAATGATGAACACGAACTAGAATACGGCAATGGATATTCTGAAGGTAATATCCATCCCGTATGACAATTTTAATAGAATTTTAAACTTATGAAAAACTTCATCTAAAATTAGGTAAAAAAGAACAAAATCAACGGAATTCGGTCTTCTATTCACAAAATTATTGAAAACAATTTTCTTTAAGATATTTTCTACGTTGGACGGGCTTTTTTAGTGATACCGCTCACAACTCTCTACGATGAATAGATCGATCGGCAAAAACTTACCGAACAAAAAAACTATTTGAGTTTATAGTTCTTCCTTCCCACTATAGTCGGGACGGAACAACAAACGGTGCTTTTTTAACAACGTATGCAAAATATAGTGCAAAGCTCAGCAAAATGTGTGTCTGAAAACAACTGTGATCTGACATACTAAAGCGTGTTTCTATGATTTGACAATTCAAAATTGTGTGGCTTTGAACCGTCAAAAAATCGGACGAAACCAGAAGATCAATGATAGACGCTAAAATTATTTTAAATATTAGGTAAATACGAGTATTGCAGATCATCAAATAAGCTTATTCGCAAATAACTGGTTGGTTTGGTAGCAGCAAACGAAACACGAGCTGAAAGAAGTACAATTTTCACTACGCAGCAGTGGATCAAAAGCTCTCGGAGTAAAAATTAAAAAACACAGCAGCAAGCCTAAAGCCGGCTGAGATGAACTCGCTTTCTTCGCCCCTTAGCAGGCAAAATAATTGCTGAAATGAACATTTTTTAATTACAGAACAACGAGCAGAGCACCATCTGGACGGAAAAGACTTTTGTTAGTGTGAATACTGGGTCAGGCTTCTGGTATACCGGTTTAATGATTCAAAATACCGCAATAAAAATTATCAATCAGATCCTGTATCTATTGACCACGAATAACACACACCAGAGCACGTTTTTTTGTATCAAGTCTTTGCATTCCCACCTAAATGAGACTGGAATTTCAAAAACGCTAAACCTGATTGACTATATTTTGTTAAAAAAGTTTGGTCTTCTCAGTTAAAGCTGCCCACCACGAAATCACAGCTTAAGGATATTTACACCCGGGTCGAGGTTTTTGGGTAAATTTTTGTAAGAAATTTGGTGAATGCGGTGAATGTTTGTAAAAAATGCGATGATTGCTATGAATGCGGTGACAATAAATATTTCACCGCATTTCTTACAAAAGTTCACCTCAAAATTCACCGCATTTCTTACAAAAGTTCACCGAAAAATTCACCGCATTTCTTTAAAAAATCACCGCATCGACTTATTCACTGCATCACCTAATTTCGAAACTTTTTCCGCTAATTTTGGCCTGTTCCAGGCCTATTTTTGACTACTTTTTGCGAATCTTTTGGGTAGCTTTTGCAATCTCCGTTTCTAATTTTGCCTAATTTTGGCGTTTTAAGAACCTATTTCGACCTGCCAAGACTTGGATTTAGACTGTCAAATGTAAAATTGACATGATCTTAGCTCTGAGTCAATCATGAAATGAAACTTGTGATTAGACATGACCAGTACTGAATTCGACTTGGCGTTAGGTCCGGGATACGACCACTAAGCTTAGTTTTAGGGACTAATCTAATCTAATTAGGGGATTAATCTAATTATCGATAAAACTCGTTTACCTTTCTGGCATTTCAATTTTTAACCTCCAGCTTATTGGTCAGATAACGTATATCCCCATTTCTACCCGGATCGAGGTTTGGCGGCGAAGTTTTGTAAGAAATTCGTTGAAATGCGGTGAAAAAAAATTTCACCGCGTATTTCTTACATCTTTTTGCGGTGGATTGCGATGAAAATAAATAAATCACCGCAATCTACCGCAAAAAGATGTAAGAAATACGCGGTGAACTTTTTTCACAGCATTTCAACGAATTTCTTACAAAAATTCGCCGCAAAACCTTGACTCGTGTAGTAATGGGGATATACGTTATCTGACCAATAAGCTGGAGAATAAAAATTTAAATGTCAAAAGATAAAAGAGTTTTATCGATAATTAAATTAATTGTAGCTTAGTCCCTACAACTCAGCTTAGTGGTCGTATCCCGGACCTAACGCCAAGTCGAATTCACTACTGGTCATGTCTAATCACAAGTCTCATTTTATGATTGACTCAGAGCTAAGATCATGTCAATTTTACATTTGACAGTCTAAATCCAAGTCTTGGCAGATCGAAATAGGTTCGCAAAACGCCAAATTTAGGCATAATCAGAAACGGAGATTGCAAAAACTACCCAAAAGATGCTCAAAGTAGTCAAAAATAAACCTGGAACCCAAAATTAGCGGAAAAAATTTAGAAATTAGGTCCGCACAACTCCAAAAGTTAGGCAGAAATGGCTATCAAGAACGCTAAATAAAGCCAAAATTAGCAGGTTAATTGACAGATTTTGGTCTTGAAATCGTTGAATAGCAAGGAAATTATTCGAATTTATTATTGAAATCGACCAATTTAGCGCAAAAATGACAGACATTGAATGAGATGTCTTCAAAAATCGACAGCAATATGATATAAAGTGGTCGGAATATCATCAAACAACAACGACTGGAAATTGTCCAACCAACCAATAGGAACTCAAAAACAATGCCACAACCAAATCCGTCAGCTTTGTCTACGCGTTTTTTTGAACCGATTTATGTGACGGCTAAAGAACTATGGATACTACACTTTGTTTAGATACTACATACACTACAATGCATACACTGAAAATACTCAATCCGAACTAACACAGGTGAGTACTGGTTTTTGTACCAATCAGTAGGCTGAAACGTCATGAATTTATGGCCCCTTTTCGTCATTTTGCCCCATCGATGTTCAGGACTCGTTTCCACTAACTTTTGAAGCTCGATCAATCAGATTTTTTTGCAGAACTGGGCCATTTGTTGACAAAAGGGGCAACCTCATAGTCTTTCTCATTAAGATTTCCTCCATTAAAATCATTTCCTCCTTTAAAATACTCAGCAATTTCTGTAAGATTAAAAATATTTCTCAAAATTGAGCCAAAAACGGGCTGAATTAGCTGCAAAATTGCTGAAAACGAAATTAAAAATGGCCCATTGTAGTGCCGTTTGGTGTCCATTGGTATCAGTTCGGTATCATTTTTCAAGACCACGAGAAAGAAGCCAGAAATCAATCCCAAAAGGTACCACGTTAATATTTTTTTAAGAAATTTTCACTCGAATCTTTTTCTTTGAAAAATTGATTTTGACTTGGGTATCAACTTGCATGTGTTATCCATGTCTTGCACATCTTGTTATCCAAGATTTAGTCAGACTTCTAAGACTTTTGATTAGTTTTGCCTCGTACTGAAAAACGAAATAAGACTTGTATTTAGACTCGCTAAGTACTGATTCGGACTTGACGTTAGGTCCGGTGCGCTATATCGTGCGCTATAATGGATTAGATAATGTAGAAACTCATGTGGAAAAGAATGTAGGATAATTAACCTCAAAAAAGCCGACATTGCAGAAACTGCGCTGAAAAATCTGGATTCAAGATGTCAGCGCCGCTTCCATGCTTTATTTTTTTAGAAGATGAGCTAAATGCGAAGAATTAATGTAGTGAATGTGCCCAACTTTCAAAAATCTAAGCTGATTTCATTGCCTTTTTTTATAAAGCTGTTTACTAATATGCGCATTGAAACTGGTACGGGTAATTATTGCGCTCTTTGATTTGAACTTGTTGATGTTCCCGGGTCGAGAAAAAATCGGAAAATATTTAAGATAAACTGTGAAAAGTTGTTGTTTTTTCACCACAAATTTCGTACAAGATTTTGCGGTGAAATGCGGTGAATGCAGTGAAATTATGTAAGTTCACCGCTAGAGTAAGTGGTGACTTACAAAAATTCACCAGCATTCACCACTAAAATATGTAAGTTCACCACTATATTAAGCGATGAAATTAAATATTTTAGCGGTGAATTGTGGTGAATTTTTGTAAGATCAACGCTTACTCTAGCAGTGAACTTATATAATTTCACCGCATTCACCGCATTTCACCGCAAAATTTTGCACAAGTTTTGCGGTGAAAAAAGAACAATTTTTCGTCGCTTACCTTACCTAGTTTTACGATTTTGTGCGTTCAGATTTTTGTAGCAGTAAACTTTTCTTAGCTTTTGCATGAGACTTTTTAGCTTCTTCGGAGACTAGAGCCATATTCTCTTCATTCACTGCATTCTCTGCTGATCTCTCAAATTTAACACTTTTTTCAAAGCGTTGGGTTCATGTTATTTCACCACTAATTTAAGCGGTGAATTTATATAGTTTCATCGCATTCGCTGCTGTTCTCACACAATTTAAACCATTTTTCTAAGCGGTGAATTTATTTCACCACTAAATTAAGCGCTGAATTTATGTAATTTCACCAAATTGATTGTTCTCACACAATTTTAACATTTATCTTACATAATTCGGACACTTTTTTCCGAAGCGGTGAATTCATGTAAATTCAACGCTACCAGATGATAAAGGTTTTTTTTTCACCGCATTCACCGCCTGATTTATGTAATTTCACCGCATTCATCGCTTATCTTACAAAATTTCCCGCATTCACCGCTTATCTTACATAATTTTGCGTTGAATGGCGGTGACACCTCGACCCGGGAACGGGCGGGAAAAGAATGACGGAATTTTGCAATATTAAGCGGTGAAATTACATATTTTAGCGGTGAATTGTGGTGAATTTTTGTAAGATCACCGCTTGCTCTAGCGGTGATCTTACATAATTTCACCGCATTCATCGCATTTCACCGCAAAATTATGTGCGAAATTTGCGGTGAAAAAACTAACTTTTCACCGCTTATCTTACATAATTTTCCGTTGAATGGCATTTACACCTCGACCCGCCCGGGTCGAGAAAAAATCGGAAAAATATGTAAGATAAGCGGTGAAAAGTTAGTTTTTTCACCGCAAATTTCGTACATAATTTTGCGGTGAAATGCGATGAATGCGGTGAAATTATGTAAGATCACCGCTAGAGCAAGCGGTGATCTTACATAATTTCACCGCATTCATCGCATTTCACCGCAAAATTATGTACGAAATTTGCGGTGAAAAAACTAACTTTTCACCGCTTATCTTACATATTTTTCCAATTTTTGCGGTGAATTTTTATATGACCACAGCTTACTCAAGCGGTGAACTTACATAAATTCACCGCTTATCTTACATATTTTTCCGATTTTTTGCGTTCAGGTGTTTGCTGCAGTAAATTTGTCTTAGCTTTTGCATGGGCCTTTTTAGCTTCTTTGAGACCTAGAGCCGGCGCATTACTGTGCTCCTTAAGGAGCGCACCTGACCTAGCCGCCAAAGAAAAAAAACAAAGACCCTAAATAGCTAAGACTAATGCGCGAAGGGGTCACAAACAAGGGCGGGGGGTTATCGCGCCGCGCGAAGGGGTCACAAACAAGGGCGGGGGGTTATCGCGCTAAAGAAAGAAAGAGACAAACATATAAATGAACATCTAAATGCACAAGAAAGGGGGCAGAGAGAGGGCGGGGGGTATTGTGCTGCGCGAAGGGGTCACAAACAAGGGCGGGGGTTATCGCGCTGAAGAAACAAACAAACAAACATATAAATGAACATCTAAAAGCACAAGAAAGGGGACTCAGAAAAGAGGTGGGGTTCAAGCGGAAAGCGAGAGCAGCGACGAAAAACGAACAAGCACGCGAACAGCGAGCGAGCGCAAAACGAGCGAAACAAAAACGAACGAGCGTGAAAACGAACGAGCGAAAAGCGAGCGACCGCAAAATGAGCGTGACAAAAACGAACGAGCGTGCAAGCGAACACACGAAAAGCGAGCGAGAGCAAAACGAAAACAACGAGCGTGAAAGCGAACGAGCGAAAAGCGAGCGAGCGGGAAACGAAGAGCCTGAAAGCGAACAAACGGAAAACGAGCGAGCGCAAAACGAGCAAAACGAAACCGGACGACCGTGACATCGAGCGAACGACCGAATTTGCCCAGAAGGCAATCCTAAAAAGCAGAAAAGGACTTTGCCATAAGCAAAGAAAACTGGAGAGAGAGAGAGAAAGAGAGAGAGAGAGAGAGAGAGAGAGAGAGAGAGAGAGAGAGAGAAGCGAGCAGATGCCCAGAAGGCAACAAAAAGAGGCGAGGAGCGCGCGAGAGAGAGGAAGAAAGAAAGAGTGAGAGAAAAAAGAGAGACTGAAGAGAGAGAGAGAGAGAGAGAGAGAGAGAGGGAGAGAGAGAGCAGACAGAGAGACAGACTGAGAGAGAGAGAGAAAGATAGAAAAAGAGGAAAAGAAAGAGAGAAGAAACAATTTTTGTTGAAACGCTATAGTTTTTGAGCTCAAAATTTGACGACAAATCCACTTCTGTTTTCGAAAACCAGCTAGGTCAAAAATTCATTCGTTTTCAGACTCTATTCTAATGCTGACACTCCTCCTTAGACCCTCAAATTATTTGAATAAGTCCTTGACTAGACTGAAAAACGATTTATGTTGAAACTCTAAATAGGTGTTTTTGAAGCTCGAAATTTAACAACATATCGACAACTTTTTTTGTACACCAGCTAGGTCAAAAATTCATTCGCTTTCAGACTCTATTCCAATGTTGACACTCCTCCTTAGACCCTCAAATTAATTGAATAAGTCCTTGACTAGACTGAAAAGCGATTTATGTTGAAACAGTAAATAGGTGTTTTCAGAGCTCGAAATTTAACAACGTATCGACAACTTTTTTTGCAGACCAGCTAGGTCAAAAATTCATTCGCTTTCAGACTCTTTTCCAATGCTGACACTCCTTCTTAGACCCTCAAATTAATTGAATAAGTCCTTGACTAGACTGAAAAACGATTTATGTTGAAACACTAAATAGGTGTTTTCAGAGCTCGAAATTTAACAACGTATCGACAACTTTTTTTGCAGACAAGCTAGGTCAAAAATTCATTCGCTATCATACTCTATTCCAATGTTGACACTCCTCCTTAGACCCTCAAATTAATTGAATAAGTCCTTGACGAGACTGAAAAACGATTTATGTTGAAACACTAAATAGGTGTTTTCAGAGCTCGAAATTTAACAACGTATCGACAATTTTTTTTGGTAGAACAGATAGGTCAAAAATTCATTCGCTTTCATACTCTATTGCAATGTTGACACTCCTCCTTAGACACTCAAATTAATTGAGTAAGTCCTTGACTAGACTGAAAAACGATTTATGTTGAAACAATTAATAGGTGTTTTCAGAGCTCGAAACTTAACGACGTATCGACAACTTTTTTTGTTGACCAGCTAGGTCAAAAATTCATTCGCTATCATACTCTATTCCAATGTTGACACTCCTCCTTAGACCCTCAAATAAATTGAATAAGTCCTTGACTAGACTGAAAAACGATTTCTGTTGAAACACTAAATAGGTGTTTTCAGAGCTCGAAATTTAACAACGTATCGACAACTATTTTTGTAGAACAGCTAGGTCAAAAATTCATTCGCTTTCATACTCTATTGCAATGTTGACACTCCTCCTTAGACCCTCAAATTAATTGAATAAGTCCTTGACTAGACTGAAAAACGATTTATGTTGAAACACTAAATAGGTGTTTTGAGAGCTCGAAATTTAACAACGTATCGACAACTTTTTTGTAGACCAGCTAGGTCAAAAATTCTTTCGCTTATAGACTCTATTCCAACGTGGACACTCCTCCTTAGACCCTCAAATAATTTGAATAAGTCCTTGACTAGACTGAAAAACGATTTATGTTGAAACACTTAATAGGTGTTTTCAGAGCTCGAAATTTAACAACGTATCGGCAACTTTTTTTGTAGAACAGCTAGGCCAAAAAATCATTCGCTTTCATACTCTAATCCAATGTTGACACTCCTCTTCAGACCCTCAGATTAATTGAATAGGTTCTTGACTAGACTGAAAAACGACTTATGTTGAAACACTAAATAGGTGTTTTCAGAGCTCGAAATTTAACAACGTATCGACAACTTCTTTTGCAGACCAGCTAGGTGAAAAATTCATTCAATTTCAGACTGTTTTCCAATGCTGACACTCCTTCTTAGACCCTCAAATTAATTGAATAAGTCCTTGACTAGACTGAAAAACGAGTTATGTTGAAACACTAAATAGGTGTTTTCAGAGCTCGAAATTTAACAACGTATCGACAACTTTTTTTGTAGAACAGCTAGGCCAAAAAATCATTCGCTATCATACTCTATTCCAATGTTGACACTCCTCCTTAGACCCTCAAATTAATTGAATAAGTCCTTGACTAGACTGAAAAACGATTTATGTTGAAACACTAAATAGGTGTTTTCAGAGCTCGAAATTTAACAACGCATCGACAACTTTTTTTTGTAGACAGGCTAGGTGAAAACTTCATTCGCTTTCAGACTCTATTCCAATGTTGACACTCCTCCTTAGACCCTCAAATAAATTGAATAAGTCCTTGACTAGACTGAAAAACGATTTCTGTTGAAACAATAAATAGGTGTTTTCAGAGCTCGAAATTTAACAACGTATCGACAACTTTTTTTGCAGACCAGCTAGGTCAAAAATTCATTCGCTTTCAGACTCTTTTCCAATGCTGACACTCCTTCTTAGACCCTCAAATAAATTGAATAAGTCCTTGACTAGACTGAAAAACGATTTCTGTTGAAACACTAAATAGGTGTTTTCAGAGCTCGAAATTTAACACCGTATCGACAACTATTTTTGTAGAACAGCTAGGTCAAAAATTCATTCGCTTTCATACTCTATTGCAATGTTGACACTCCTCCTTAGACCCTCAAATTAATTGAATAAATCCTTGACTAGACTGAAAAACGATTTATGTTGAAACACTTAATAGGTGTTTTCAGAGCTCGAAATTTAACAACGTATCGACAACTTTTTTGTAGACCAGCTAGGTCAAATGTTCATTCGCTTTCAGACTCTATTCTAATGTTGACACTCCTCCTTAGACCCTCAAATTAATTGAAAAAGTCCTTGACTAGACTGAAAAACGATTTATGTTGAAACACTTAATAGGTGTTTTCAGAGCTCAAAATTTAACAACGTATCGACAACTTTTTTTGTAGAACATCTAGGCCAAAAAATCATTCGCTATCATACTCTATTCCAATGTTGACACTCCTCCTTAGACCCTCAAATTAATGAATAAGTCCTTGACGAGACTGAAAAACGATTTATGTTGAAACACTAAATAGGTGTTTTCAGAGCTCGAAATTTAACAACGAATCGACAATTTTTTTTGTAGACCAGCTAAGTCAAAAATTCATTCGCTTTCAGACTCTAATCCAATGTTGACACTCCTCCTTAGACCCTCAAATAAATTGAATAAGTCCTTGACTAGACTGAAAAACGATTTATGTTGAAACACTAAATAGGTGTTTTCAGAGCTCGAAATTTAACAACGTATCGACAACTTTTTTTGTAGAACAGCTAGGCCAAAAAATCATTCGCTATCATACTCTTTTCCAATGTTGACACTCCTCCTTAGACCCTCAAATTAATTGAATAAGTCCTTGACTAGACTGAAAAACGATTTCTGTTGAAACACTTAATAGGTGTTTTCAGAGCTCGAAATTTAACAACGTATCGACAACTTTTTTTGTAGAACAGCTAGGCCAAAAAATCATTCGCTATCATACTCTATTCCAATGTTGACACTCCTCCTTAGACCCTCAAATTAATGAATAAGTCCTTGACGAGACTGAAAAACGATTTATGTTGAAACACTAATTAGGTGTTTTCAGAGCTCGAAATTTAACAACGAATCGACAATTTTTTTTGTAGACCAGCTAAGTCAAAAATTCATTCGCTTTCAGACTCTAATCCAATGTTGACACTCCTCCTTAGACCCTCAAATAAATTGAATAACTTGACTAGACTGAAAAACGATTTATGTTGAAACACTAAATAGGTGTTTTCAGAGCTCGAAATTTAACAACGTATCGACAACTTTTTTTGTAGAACAGCTAGGCCAAAAAATCATTCGCTATCATACTCTTTTCCAATGTTGACAATCCTCCTTAGACCCTCAAATTATTTGAATAAGTCCTTGACTAGACTGAAAAACGATTTCTGTTGAAACACTTAATAGGTGTTTTCAGAGCTCGAAATTTAACAACGTATCGACAACTTTTTTTGTAGACCAGCTAGGTCAAAAATTCATTCGCTTTCAGACTCTATTCTAATGTTGACACTCCTCCTTAGACCCTCAAATTAATTGAAAAAGTCCTTGACTAGACTGAAAAACGATTTATGTTGAAACACATAATAGGTGTTTTCAGAGCTCAAAATTTAACAACGTATCGACAACTTTTTTTGTAGAACATCTAGGCCAAAAAATCATTCGCTATCATACTCTATTCCAATGTTGACACTCCTCCTTAGACCCTCAAATTAATGAATAAGTCCTTGACGAGACTGAAAAACGATTTATGTTGAAACACTAAATAGTTTATTTCAGAGCTCGAAATTTAACAACGAATCGACAATTTTTTTTGTAGACCAGCTAAGTCAAAAATTCATTCGCTTTCAGACTCTAATCCAATGTTGACACTCCTCCTTAGACCCTCAAATAAATTGAATAAGTCCTTGACTAGACTGAAAAACGATTTATGTTGAAACACTTAATAGGTGTTTTCAGAGCTCGAAATTTAACAACGTATCGACAACTTTTTTGTAGAACAGCTAGGCCAAAAAATCATTCGCTATCATACTCTTTTCCAATGTTGACACTCCTCCTTAGACCCTCAAATTAATTGAATAAGTCCTTGACTAGACTGAAAAACGATTTCTGTTGAAACACTTAATAGGTGTTTTCAGAGCTCGAAATTTAACAACGTATCGACAACTTTTTTTGTAGAACAGCTAGGCCAAAAAATCATTCGCTATCATACTCTATTCCAATGTTGACACTCCTCCTTAGACCCTCAAATTAATGAATAAGTCCTTGACGAGACTGAAAAACGATTTATGTTGAAACACTAATTAGGTGTTTTCAGAGCTCGAAATTTAACAACGAATCGACAATTTTTTTTGTAGACCAGCTAAGTCAAAAATTCATTCGCTTTCAGACTCTAATCCAATGTTGACACTCCTCCTTAGACGCTCAAATAAATTGAATAAGTCCTTGACTAGACTGAAAAACGATTTATGTTGAAACACTAAATAGGTGTTTTCAGAGCTCGAAATTTAACAACGTATCGACAACTTTTTTTGTAGAACAGCTAGGCCAAAAAATCATTCGCTATCATACTCTTTTCCAATGTTGACAATCCTCCTTAGACCCTCAAATTAATTGAATAAGTCCTTGACTAGACTGAAAAACGATTTCTGTTGAAACACTTAATAGGTGTTTTCAGAGCTCGAAATTTAACAACGTATCGACAACTTTTTTTGTAGACCAGCTAGGTCAAAAATTCATTCGCTTTCAGACTCTATTCTAATGTTGACACTCCTCCTTAGACCCTCAAATTAATTGAAAAAGTCCTTGACTAGACTGAAAAACGATTTATGTTGAAACACATAATAGGTGTTTTCAGAGCTCAAAATTTAACAACGTATCGACAACTTTTTTTGTAGAACATCTAGGCCAAAAAATCATTCGCTATCATACTCTATTCCAATGTTGACACTCCTCCTTAGACCCTCAAATTAATGAATAAGTCCTTGACGAGACTGAAAAACGATTTATGTTGAAACACTAAATAGTTTATTTCAGAGCTCGAAATTTAACAACGAATCGACAATTTTTTTTGTAGACCAGCTAAGTCAAAAATTCATTCGCTTTCAGACTCTAATCCAATGTTGACACTCCTCCTTAGACCCTCAAATAAATTGAATAAGTCCTTGACTAGACTGAAAAACGATTTATGTTGAAACACTAAATAGGTGTTTTCAGAGCTCGAAATTTAACAACGCATCGACAACTTTTTTTGTAGAACAGCTAGGCCAAAAAATCATTCGCTATCATACTCTTTGCCAATGTTGACACTCCTCCTTAGACCCTCAAATTAATTGAATAAGTCCTTGACTAGACTGAAAAACGATTTCTGTTGAAACACTTAATAGGTGTTTTCAGAGCTCGAAATTTAACAACGTATCGACAACTTTTTTGTAGAACAGCTAGGCCAAAAAATGATTCGCTATCATACTCTATTCCAATGTTGACACTCCTCCTTAGACCCTCAAATTAATTGAACAAGTCCTTGACCAGACTGAAAAACGATTTATGTTGAAACACTAAATAGGTGTTTTCAGAGCTCAAAATTTAACAACGTATCGACAACTTTTTTTGTAGAACAGCTAGACCAAAAAATCATTCGCTATCATACTCTATTCCAATGTTGACACTCCTCCTTAGACCCTCAAACAAATTGAATAAGTCCTTGACGAGACTGAAAAACGATTTATGTTGAAACACTAAATAGGTGTTTTCAGAGCTCGAAATTTAACAACGTATCGACAATTTTTTTTGTAGACCAGCTAAGTCAAAAATTCATTCGCTTTCAGACTCTAATCCAATGTTGACACTCCTCCTTAGACCCTCAAATAAATTGAATAAGTCCTTGACTAGACTGAAAAACGATTTATGTTGAAACACTAAATAGCTGTTTTCAGAGCTCGAAATTTAACAACGTATCGACAACTTTTTTTGTAGAACAGCTAGGCCAAAAAATCATTCGCTATCATACTCTATTCCAATGTTGACACTCCTCCTTAGACCCTCAAATTTATTGAATAAGTCCTTGACTAGACTGAAAAACGATTTCTGTTGAAACACTTAATAGGTGTTTTCAGAGCTCGAAATTTAACAACGTATCGACAACTTTTTTTGTAGAACAGCTAGGCCAAAAAATCATTCGCTATCATACTCTATTCCAATGTTGACACTCCTCCTTAGACCCTCAAATTAATTGAACAAGTCCTTGACTAGACTGAAAAACGATTTATGTTGAAACACTAAATAGGTGTTTTCAGAGCTCGAAATTTAACAACGAATCGACAATTTTTTTTGTAGACCAGCTAAGTCAAAAATTCATTCGCTTTCAGACTCTAATCCAATGTTGACACTCCTCCTTAGACCCTCAAATAAATTGAATAAGTCCTTGACTAGACTGAAAAACGATTTATGTTGAAACACTAAATAGGTGTTTTCAGAGCTCGAAATTTAACAACGTATCGACAACTTTTTTTGTAGAACAGCTAGGCCAAAAAATCATTCGCTATCATACTCTTTTCCAATGTTGACAATCCTCCTTAGACCCTCAAATTAATTGAATAAGTCCTTGACTAGACTGAAAAACGATTTCTGTTGAAACACTTAATAGGTGTTTTCAGAGCTCGAAATTTAACAACGTATCGACAACTTTTTTTGTAGACCAGCTAGGTCAAAAATTCATTCGTTTTCAGACTCTATTCTAATGTTGACACTCCTCCTTAGACCCTCAAATTAATTGAAAAAGTCCTTGACTAGACTGAAAAACGATTTATGTTGAAACACATAATAGGTGTTTTCAGAGCTCAAAATTTAACAACGTATCGACAACTTTTTTTGTAGAACATCTAGGCCAAAAAATCATTCGCTATCATACTCTATTACAATGTTGACACTCCTCCTTAGACCCTCAAATTAATGAATAAGTCCTTGACGAGACTGAAAAACGATTTATGTTGAAACACTAAATAGTTTATTTCAGAGCTCGAAATTTAACCACGAATCGACAATTTTTTTTGTAGACCAGCTAAGTCAAAAATTCATTCGCTTTCAGACTCTAATCCAATGTTGACACTCCTCCTTAGACCCTCAAATAAATTGAATAAGTCCTTGACTAGACTGAAAAACGATTTATGTTGAAACACTAAATAGGTGTTTTCAGAGCTCGAAATTTAACAACGTATCGACAACTTTTTTTGTAGAACAGCTAGGCCAAAAAATCATTCGCTATCATACTCTTTGCCAATGTTGACACTCCTCCTTAGACCCTCAAATTAATTGAATAAGTCCTTGACTAGACTGAAAAACGATTTCTGTTGAAACACTTAATAGGTGTTTTCAGAGCTCGAAATTTAACAACGTATCGACAACTTTTTTTGTAGAACAGCTAGGCCAAAAAATGATTCGCTATCATACTCTATTCCAATGTTGACACTCCTCCTTAGACCCTCAAATTAATTGAACAAGTCCTTGACCAGACTGAAAAACGATTTATGTTGAAACACTAAATAGGTGTTTTCAGAGCTCAAAATTTAACAACGTATCGACAACTTTTTTTGTAGAACAGCTAGGCCAAAAAATCATTCGCTATCATACTCTATTCCAATGTTGACACTCCTCCTTAGACCCTCAAACAAATTGAATAAGTCCTTGACGAGACTGAAAAACGATTTATGTTGAAACACTAAATAGGTGTTTTCAGAGCTCGAAATTTAACAACGTATCGACAATTTTTTTTGTAGACCAGCTAAGTCAAAAATTCATTCGCTTTCAGACTCTAATCCAATGTTGACACTCCTCCTTAGACCCTCAAATAAATTGAATAAGTCCTTGACTAGACTGAAAAACGATTTATGTTGAAACACTAAATAGCTGTTTTCAGAGCTCGAAATTTAACAACGTATCGACAACTTTTTTTGTAGAACAGCTAGGCCAAAAAATCATTCGCTATCATACTCTATTCCAATGTTGACACTCCTCCTGAGACCCTCAAATTTATTGAATAAGTCCTTGACTAGACTGAAAAACGATTTCTGTTGAAACACTTAATAGGTGTTTTCAGAGCTCGAAATTTAACAACGTATCGACAACTTTTTTTGTAGAACATCTAGGCCAAAAAATCATTCGCTATCATACTCTATTACAATGTTGACACTCCTCCTTAGACCCTCAAATTAATGAATAAGTCCTTGACGAGACTGAAAAACGATTTATGTTGAAACACTAAATAGTTTATTTCAGAGCTCGAAATTTAACCACGAATCGACAATTTTTTTTGTAGACCAGCTAAGTCAAAAATTCATTCGCTTTCAGACTCTAATCCAATGTTGACACTCCTCCTTAGACCCTCAAATAAATTGAATAAGTCCTTGACTAGACTGAAAAACGATTTATGTTGAAACACTAAATAGGTGTTTTCAGAGCTCGAAATTTAACAACGTATCGACAACTTTTTTTGTAGAACAGCTAGGCCAAAAAATCATTCGCTATCATACTCTTTGCCAATGTTGACACTCCTCCTTAGACCCTCAAATTAATTGAATAAGTCCTTGACTAGACTGAAAAACGATTTCTGTTGAAACACTTAATAGGTGTTTTCAGAGCTCGAAATTTAACAACGTATCGACAACTTTTTTTGTAGAACAGCTAGGCCAAAAAATGATTCGCTATCATACTCTATTCCAATGTTGACACTCCTCCTTAGACCCTCAAATTAATTGAACAAGTCCTTGACCAGACTGAAAAACGATTTATGTTGAAACACTAAATAGGTGTTTTCAGAGCTCAAAATTTAACAACGTATCGACAACTTTTTTTGTAGAACAGCTAGGCCAAAAAATCATTCGCTATCATACTCTATTCCAATGTTGACACTCCTCCTTAGACCCTCAAACAAATTGAATAAGTCCTTGACGAGACTGAAAAACGATTTATGTTGAAACACTAAATAGGTGTTTTCAGAGCTCGAAATTTAACAACGTATCGACAATTTTTTTTGTAGACCAGCTAAGTCAAAAATTCATTCGCTTTCAGACTCTAATCCAATGTTGACACTCCTCCTTAGACCCTCAAATAAATTGAATAAGTCCTTGACTAGACTGAAAAACGATTTATGTTGAAACACTAAATAGCTGTTTTCAGAGCTCGAAATTTAACAACGTATCGACAACTTTTTTTGTAGAACAGCTAGGCCAAAAAATCATTCGCTATCATACTCTATTCCAATGTTGACACTCCTCCTGAGACCCTCAAATTTATTGAATAAGTCCTTGACTAGACTGAAAAACGATTTCTGTTGAAACACTTAATAGGTGTTTTCAGAGCTCGAAATTTAACAACGTATCGACAACTTTTTTTGTAGAACAGCTAGGCCAAAAAATCATTCGCTATCATACTCTATTCCAATGTTGACACTCCTCCTTAGACCCTCAAATTAATTGAACAAGTCCTTGACTAGACTGAAAAACGATTTATGTTGAAACACTAAATAGGTGTTTTCAGAGCTCAAAATTTAACAACGTATCGACAACTTTTTTTGTAGAACAGCTAGGCCAAAAAATCATTCGCTATCATACTCTATTCCAATGTTGACACTCCTCCTTAGACCCTCAAACTAATTGAATAAGTCCTTGACGAGACTGAAAAACGATTTATGTTGAAACACTAAATAGGTGTTTCCAGAGCTCGAAATTTAACAACGTATCGACAATTTTTTTTGTAGACCAGCTAAGTCAAAAATTCATTCGCTTTCAGACTCTAATCCAATGTTGACACTCCTCCTTAGACCCTCAAATAAATTGAATAAGTCCTTGACTAGACTGAAAAACGATTTATGTTGAAACACTAAATAGGTGTTTTCAGAGCTCGAAATTTAACAACGTATCGACAACTTTTTTGGTAGAATAGCTAGGTCAAAAATTCATTCCCTTTCATACTCTATTGCAATGTTGACACTCCTCCTTAGACACTCAAATTAATTGAATAAGTCCTTGACTAGACTGAAAAACGATTTATGTTGAAACACTTAATAGGTGTTTTCAGAGCTCGAAATTTAACAACGTACCGACAACTTTTTTTGTAGACCAGCTAGGTCAAAAATTCATTCACTTTCAGACTCTATTCTAATGTTGACACGCCTCCTTAGACCCTCAAATTAATTGAATAAGTCCTTGACTAGACTGAAAAACGATTTATGTTGAAACACTTAATAGATGTTTTCAGAGCTCGAAATTTGACAACGTATCGACAACTTTTTCTGTAGAACAGCTAGGCCAAAAAATCATCCATTATCCAACTCTATTCCAATGTTGACACTCCTCCATAGACCCTCAAATTAATTGAATAAGTCCTTGACTAGACTGAAAAACGATTTATGTTGAAACACTAAATAGGTGTTTTCAGAGCTCGAAATTTAACAACGTATCGACAACTTTTTTTGTAGACCAGCTAGGTCAAAAATTCAATCGCTTTCAGACTCTATTCTAATGTTTACACTCCTCCTTGGACCCTCAAATTAATTGAATAAGTCCTTGACCAGACTGAAAAACGATTTATGTTGAAACACTAAATAGGTGTTTTCAGAGCTCGCAATTTAACAACGTATCGACAACTTTTTTTGTAGACCAGCTAGGTCAAAAATTCATTCGCTTTCAGTCTCTATTCTAATGTTTACACTCCTCTTTGGACCCTCAAATTAATTGAATAAGTCCTTGACTAGACTGAAAAACGATTTATGTTGAAACACTAAATAGGTGTTTTCAGAGCTCGAAATTTAACAACGTATCAACAACTTTTTTTGTAGACCAGCTAGGTCAAAAATTCATTCGCTTTCAGACTCTATTCTAATGTGTACACTCCTCCTTGGACCCTCAAATTAATTGAATAAGTCCTTGACTAGACTGAAAAACGATTTATGTTGAAAAACTAAATAGGTGTTTTCAGAGCTCGAAATTTAACAAAGTATCGCCAACTTTTTTTGTAGACCAGCTAGGTCAAAAATTCATTCCCTTTCATACTCTATTGCAATGTTGACACTCCTCCTTAGACACTCAAATTAATTGAATAAGTCCTTGACTAGACTGAAAAACGATTTATGTTGAAACACTTAATAGGTGTTTTCAGAGCTCGAAATTTAACAACGTATCGACAACTTTTTTTGTAGACCAGCTAAGTCAAAAATTCATTCGCTTTCAGACTCTATTCTAATGTTTACACACCTCCTTGGACCCTCAAATTAATTGAATAAGTCCTTGACTAGACTGAAAAACGATTTATGTTGAAACACTAAATAGGTGTTTTCAGAGCTCGAAATTTAACAACGTATCGACAACTTTTTTCGTAGACCAGCTAGGTCAAAAATTCAATCGCTTTCTGGTTCTATTCGGAGTTTGACACTGCTCCCTAGACCCTCAAACTAATTGAATTAGTCCTTCACTAGGTTGAAAAACTTTACGTTGATATCTAGTTTGACACAAAGTATTAATCATGCTCAAAGTGTTTTAGCAGTTTCACAAAATACAATTGATCGTATGAAATCCGGATTAATTTGCAGGATATATCATCGACGTCATAGTGAAGAGTCTCTTCCGTTTGTTCAACAGCAAAACCTAGAGGTTCAAACTTTTCGCAGCACTCGGCAAAGTCAGTTCCTTCTAAGTTAATGGCAAGTCTTTCTAAAATTTTAAAGACGCGAATCAAGCATCGCACTGTTCCATTGTCATAAAATGCAATCAATTGTCCCACTTTTGCATCTTTTCCGATCTCAACATAGCTATTACTAGTGCTTCGGGAGTAGCAGGCGCAATCAAGAAGAAACTTTCCGTCATATCGGCAGAAAATTTTAGCGGAGGGGAACTGATCAACCAACATTTTAACTTCCTGTGTTTCAACTAACCCGTAGTCTTCTTTAATTGGCAGTTTTTTCCCGAGTAAATTTGAAACCAAAGGTTTCAAAGAATCGTCTTTTAGATCTGACAGCATCAGTTCGCGATTTCGGATATATCTTTGAACTAATAACTTGCACGTGTTAACTGTTCCAGTTATAGGCCGGATTAGATAATGATTAGCAGATTCAAAAAGTGACGCAGAAGTGGTCCACAGGGGTCCAAAAAAATCACATTGCCAAGCGAGGTGCCGCAACAGATGAAAATTAATCGACTCAAATTGTCTTCCTGGGTATTTGAAATGCATATTTCTACAAAAAGCTTCCAAAAGCAATCCACATAAAGAAGCATTTTCCCCACTCTCATAGAGCGAACGAAGTGCAAAAACAAGGTAGTTTAAATCACGGATATCTGAATATTCGTTAAGAAGAGGTCGGAAAACAATCGGCGCTAGATACAGGAGATACATTTTTAATTCATTTGCTTTGAATTGCTTCAAGTTATCAAGAGAACGAACACTTCGCTTAAACTCTGACGGTAATTTTAGATTGACTGTTGCATACTCAATTGAGACTGGAGATCCACTGATCTCAAAAAGAAACTCCAACAAGTCTTTAGCAACACCTTTAGAAATTTGGTGCATCGTATCTATAGGGGCAGTGAGAGGAAGATTTGGAATAACTTTAAACACATAAGGGTAACCTTGAACACCTTTGCTATCAATTTCGGGATCGTCTTCTTTGTTTGATTTCCTGTAATCAACATCGCCGCTTTCAAACAGGATAGATTGGCGATAATGATTTTCCGGTTTTCTCATTTTCAAATCTTCGCTGTGAGGGTAAAAGTGGGCCCCAAGCCTATGCTTGCTTCTCATTTCACATAAAGTGCAACCATAATACCCGTTAAATTTTTTCATTTTAAGGACACTACTCTTGCAAGGAAGATCTACAATTAAGGCAATTGTCTTAAATTTTGCATCAAAAACATAGTCCTCAGCGTTTACAGTGAACTTTCTTGATATTTCCTGTTGATAACTTTTGAAGATATCGTCCCAAGGCAAATCCCCACTTCCATACCAAACACTACAGAGAACAATATTCGCATATTTCGATCGAAGAATTGGTGGCAGATCCGCTAAAGCAACCCACACAGGGTATGCCGACTCGTTCGCACTATCACGAACAATGGCTCCATCTGTATTCACAATCAGTCGGAGGCGCATGCAGTCACCTTCTAAGACGGGTTCCAAATTCAAGTCTTTATATTGTTCTCGGGTTGAACTGTACCTCAGAATATTTTCGTGATTTTTCTCTACAACAGATCTAAGATGTTCAGAAAAATGCAGACAAATCAACTCGCCATTATCGTAACACGTGTGACTTTTAGTATAGTTATTTGAGAGTTCAGGAATCAGCATTTTCACGCTGAAAGGCGTCGGGAACCCAGAATTAGGATGAATAAATTGCTCTCGTTTAATCAAATCATATAGAAGTTCGTCCGAGCCCCCATGTTTTGCCACAAGGGTTAGAAGCGAAATTAGGGCATTGTGGACTGTAACGTTGGAGTTCCCACATAGAATGTTCTCGGGAAAATTCAGTTGAGGAAAACTTGATGAGCTAACTAATGGCGTTCTGTCTGGGCTTCGTTCGCTACTTGTTTCCGACTGATCATCAGTTGTAAAAAAGGAGTAGCCGCGTGCTGCAACGGAAGACGATATCACTTGATCAGAAATCGGAACTGGATCATAATCTGATAGAAATGGTTGCTCGTCATCAATTTGACCGGAAAAACTTGCTGTCTGTTCAATAAAGCCGTCAATTACTTCAACAGGATCAGTTTTAGAAGATCGGTGCACCTTGACGCTACCCTTGTGCTGTCTTCCCAACCTTCTTTTCCTGTATATTGCCTTACTATTAACAGAAATCTCCCCAACGGTATCTTTTTCAGAGAAAGTGCCAACAGATTCTGCAAGAGCATTTCCTACATCTGAATCATCCGACGACGTCTCGTTTTCAGTTAAATGACTAAACAAAAGAGGGGAGCCAATTTTTGACTGCTTTTTTGTTGGGCTTGAAACATGCGTGCCTTCTGAAGAATTGTCTGAACTCGGGCCTTCAAACTCTGAACGATTTTCACAAGAAGCAAAAAATTTTCCCTCCTGATTGCTCGCATCTGGTTCAATTCGAGAAGAGTGTTTTTCAGCACAATAATCACATTTGCACTCTCCAAAGCTGCCAAAAAAAGAATCTCCGTAATCGACTGTTATTTCCTCGCCTGGTTTTATTGACCGTATGACTTGAAGTCTCAATGCTTTATACGGCAAATAATTGCAGCTGTATCCCTGGAAATAACGTGTGTTAGGATAACAACTGTGATTGACAAATCTTGTCACTCCAAGCAATACCACTTCCTTCTCCGTAAAACTGCTTTTCATAATTGAAAGGGGGCTCAGTTTTTCTTTCAAACTATCGGGAATTTCTTCAATTATTCCAACAATGTCCTCCAGTGGCTCAAATTTTGGCTTCAGCAATTTCCCAGTTACATTGAAAAAGCCAAAACCTCCAAACTTATCCGGCAAAATTCTGTAACCTCTATTATCTGCCTCCCGGTACAGTTTCGAAAAGCCTTCTAAAGTCTTGGCAAGAGTTGAATTCGAGCTCACCTCATTAAGAAAATCTGAGAAGTCATCAATTTTGTACATCATCATTGGCCTACGCTCTTGCGGCTTCAAAATATTGGACACAACAAAAGCATCAGCTATCACTAGCTTTTCACAAACTGACATTTCGCACCTGAAGAGCCATATTCGCAATCAATACTATATGAACATAACCGAATATTGTTGGTTCAGTTGCGCTGTAACAACAGAACGCGCGACAAAAAAGTGTTAGCGGAAAATGCATTAGAAAGACATGACTAAAATAACTGCGAGCAATTAGAACTGGGAAAACAAAACTTGAATTCACTCAAATTTTTCAATCTGACCAAGATGCTTCCAGAAAAGCTATCTTCAAGCTATTTTAACAAACAATTAAACAACATAATTTAGAGTTTGGCACCGAAAACATTTGTAACTTGATTTAAAAACCAATAAATTGACTCCTAGTAAATTCTCAGCACAAACACACGTGACTGAACAGATTAAAACTGCGATTTGACTTCTGGCAATCAATGATAAACTTTAAACAATAATTCTAATTAACACTAAATCTAAATAACTCTAATTCTATTTAAGCTTCGTCATCTAATTGCTCTTGAGTATTGGATCTTTCGACAGAATAGTCACTTGGTTGGAACGAACTGTTAGTTGCCGTAGCAGTAACATGACCTTCGTTTTCAGCAAACCTGCAGCTGTCTAGAACGAACTGATTGTACGATTTCCTTGCCACTTTGTAGGCAAGATTTGGAGTTGCCGGATACTTCTGACGCACTACATTTTTGAATTTTTCCGAAAGCTCGTCAGATACCGGAGAACGAATTTTGTCCGCCGTTCGCTTCGGGGAAATCAGCTTGTTAATTTCTCCAGAAGAAAAGAGATGAGTGCCAATCGAACGTCCAAATGATCCCACATCGCTTCCTGCGGAGATAGTCATTAAATCAAATCCATCATGGAGGACTGGCGTTTGTTGTACCTCCCATTCGGGATACTCATCCACGCTTTGGAAGTTGTGTTTCAAGTAGGGGATCTCCTCTTTTAACAGCAGTCGCTATAAAAGCAGCCTTTTAGAAACTCTCAATAACAATTAAAAGACAAAAAATTATACCTTTATCTCAAAGATTAACCAATCATTAGGTATTTCCAGATCAAAATTTTCAAAAGCTCTTTTCTGAAGCTCATTAGCCGTAAAAAGACCTTTCCTACCTTAATAACAAAGACTGCCTGGTTTTTATGTATCTGTAGAAGAATATCTAGAAGCTGAATTTCCAAACTCATTCACGATAAAAAGACCGTCATATGTTTATAAAAAAGATTACCTGATCCTTTAGTGTTTCTAGAAGAAAATTCCTTCTCTTGGTCTGCCTCACACACTCTTCATTAAAAGCTTTCATCAAAGAAGCCATTCTCATTTCGTGAGCGTTGGCAAACTCTTCAAACATGTCGCAATCAGAATCTGGATCTGAGTCTTGACCACGATTGGCGGGTGTAAGCTTTGGACAAGGTGGTAAATCACGCAATTCAATTGGCCCCACTTGTGTTGGAGTCTTCAATGTCGTCTCCTTGGAGGTAATTCGAGGTTTCTTTGATTGATTTGGAGACCCGCCTAAAGCCGGCAAGGAGCTTTGCTTGGTATTCGTGCCAGTCTTTGATAGGAAGTTCACGTCATCAAAGACTTGTCGTTTACGATCGACCTTAACAAACGTGACTTTCAAGCTTTCAGGTCTCACACCACTTTTCAATTGCGCCTCATATTTTTTGTAGACTTCTTTTGCAGTTTTTTTGGAACCCTTGAAGAGCAATCGACACGAAACATCCATGCCATCAATTTTCAAAGTCGTAGTTTTATTTTCTTCCAACGTCGATCGTTGGATATAGCTGAAATTTTCTGGCCATAGCTCACTGATAACACCCAATAGATGCACTTCCTTAGAGCCAACGAAAATCCATTTCTGTTCTGCTTTCATCAGAGATAGTTTGACTGAGTTGTTTATCTCGACTTCAGAATCAGATTCATTTAGTCTTTTTGTGGGGTTTACTCGTGTTCTCGAGGATGGTCCTGCCGTTTCAAATTGGTTATCAATTGCTTCATTGGAGCCACGTGCTAACATTGGTTGACTAAATGAACATCCCTCGAATGTCAATTTCCTTTGATGAGCTGGCTGCTGCAGAGGTTCCTTGTCAATAGAGAGAGAATACTTATTTTTCTTGTTTTTGCCAGATTTTTTCATTGTATCTAAAAATTGCGCCAACAGGAAGTTATTTATGGAATAACGCAGCAAAACTTTCCAAGCTGGAAAAACTTCGTGTGCCAGAATCCTCTCAGAGAACTCACCTATAATGATGAACTTGCACTCCAATGCTTGTTTAATTAGAACTACGGCTTGTTGATTTGAAAAATCCACCCTTTTTATCAATCAAAAAGATTTCAAAACAGTTGGGGATAACAAGAGGCTCAATTAATTTGCTTGCTTATCGAGGACAAAATCAAAACGATTAAGGAATAAAATCCTGCTTATGAAATTCTCATCACAAAATATGCCAAACTCGTATTAAAACTATAACAATACTAGCTCATCTGCTATGCCAACAGGGTAAATAATGTTTAAGTACATCAAATCTAACATCAAACTTCTTAATGTAAAACTAAACCATTTCACTCAGAGCGACTAACAAACTAATCAAACTAAAAACCTCGCGCCTCATCTCCGACTTCTGACTCTTCTCTCTTTGAATCACTGTTTTTCAAATCTTTACTCTGTTTTCTCCCGAGGAAGTTCTTTCTATTTCTTCCCGCTTGATTTGCAGCTTTACGAGCTCTTGGGTAGACTTCTGTGAACTTGGCTTTACCATAAAGTCTTTTGATGTGAGCTAAAACCAACTTATCAATCTAACAGTGCCCAATCTATTGTAGTGATGAAACAAAAACTAAACACACCCTTAAATTGAGCTACTTTTTCCGGAGTTGCGGCAACACGTTGATCGTGGTTACTTTTACAAGGCGAAATCATTTTCTCGGTCAAACCGTCACAGTTCCAAATTTTGGTTCTTAGTTTCTTGCCAGCGTCCTCTGTATTTTTCACGTAACCAAGGTCATACAAGTCAATTCCTTCAAGAAATCGAACACACGCGACGCCATCAGCTTCATTTTCTGGTACTGCACTTTCTTCCTCTTCGTTAATTTTCGTCCCTTCATGGCCCTACAAGAACCCAAAAATGGTCATCGAGGACAAGCAGCTAATAATTGCACGAAAACTAACCAATGACTTAAAACTTTGCACTTCTTGCTCAAGTTTTTTGTTGTAGTCTGCCATAGCCTGGGCATGATCATTTATAAAGCTAGCAAATTTCGCTTCGTCAGACTTGAGGAGAGCACATACATCCTTGTGGTGGTAGCAGCACTGAACAAAAATAATTTTACGTTAGGAACCTTACTGGCAAGAATCTTACTATTTTTAAGAAGACTTTTTTATTTTTAAAAATGACAAACCATAGAATCCAAGTTGCTTTTTTTCTTCGTTTCTCTTATCAATTCAGAGAGCCTCGTGTCATTGTCCGCTTTTCTTTTCACTGGCTCTTTATAAACACTCTTAGTCATCAAGTCCTTTTGGTGAGAACTCTCAATAACAGCCATATAGTTGTCACTTCCAGAGGCTGAAATTTCAACTCCATTTTTACTGCTTTCCTCTCTCACAACTACATTCGTTAAATTATCTGATCCCTTTTCTGTCACTTGTTTTTCAAGCTTTCGATAGCTGCCCACGGGGATGGTCTTCGACTGCAGAGATTTCAACTTCTTTTCCTCCAGGATATCCGCATCATACCTCCGTTTCACATCAGCTTCGGCGCCTTTACAGATTAAGTAGTAGCTTTGCTTACCTGTTTCTAGGTTTAAGATTACTTCACTCAATAGCTGTAGATTTATTTTCTGCGTTATGACCATTTTTAGCCATCGGTCATCAATCAAATTTAAGAACTGTAGGTCTCCCGCTTCATTTCTGAACAAATAACAGAACAACTTATTGAGTGGCATCACTTCTGAAAACTAAAATTGGCGAAGTAACTTTTGGGATGAGATGCTATAAGTGGGAAGCAGTGGAGCAATTTGGATCCAGTTAAAAATTACGCAAGTAAATCTAATCATTTGTTCACATAGGCAACAGCAGACAAAACACCCCCTGTACAAGCTCGCAGATACTTTTAAATTATTTAAGCCGCAGCGAGCAGTTCGCCCGCAGAAAAAGTACGCTATTAGACCTATTTCGCAGCAGACAAAATGCCCACTGATTTACGCAAGTAAATCTAATCAATTATTATCATAGGCCGCAGCAGACAAAACGCCCGCTGTACAAGTCCGCAGATACTTCTATTTCATTTAAGCCCCAGCGAGCAATTCGCCCGCTGAAAAAGTACGCTATAAGACCTATTTCGCAGCAGACAAAATGTCCACTGAATTACGCAAGTAAATCTAATCTATTATTCTCATAGGCCGCAGCAGACAAAACGCCCGCTGTACAAGTCCGCAGATATTTCTATTTTATTTAAGCCGCAGCGAGCAATTCGCCCGCTGAAAAAGTACGCTATAAGACCTATTTCGCAGCAGACAAAATGTCCACTGAATTACGCAAGTAAATCTAATCTATTATTCTCATAGGCCGCAGCAGACAAAACGCCCACTGTACAAGTCCGCAGATATTTCTATTTTATTTAAGCCGCAGCGAGCAATTCGCCCGCTGAAAAAGTACGCTATTAGACCTATTTCGCAGCAGACAAAATGTCCACTGAATTACGCAAGTAAATCTAATCAATTATTCTCATAGGCCGCAGCAGACAAAACGCCCGCTGTACAAGTCCGCAGATATTTCTATTTTATTTAAGCCGCAGCGAGCAATTTGCCCGCTGAAAAAGTACGCTATTAGACCTATTTCGCAGCAGACAAAATGTCCACTGAATTACGCAAGTAAATCTAATCAATTACTCTCATAGGCCGCAGCAGACAAAACGCCCGCTGTACAAGTCCGCAGATATTTCTATTTTATTTAAGCCGCAGCGAGCAATTCACCCGCTGAAAAAGTACGCTATTAGACCTATTTCGCAGCAGACAAAATGTCCACTGGATTACGCAAGTAAATCTAATCTATTATTCTCATAGGCCGCAGCAGACAAAACGCCCGCTGTACAAGTCCGCAGATATTTCTATTTTATTTAAGCCGCAGCGAGCAATTCGCCCACTGAAAAAGTACGCTATTAGACCTATTTCGCAGCAGACAAAATGTCCACTGAATTACGCAAGTAAATCTAATCAATTATTCTCATAGGCCGCAGCAGACAAAACGCCCGCTGTACAAGTCCGCAGATATTTCTATTTTATTTAAGCCGCAGCGAGCAATTTGCCCGCTGAAAAAGTACGCTATTAGACCTATTTCGCAGCAGACAAAATGTTCACTGAATTACGCAAGTAAATCTAATCAATTATTCTCATAGGCCGCAGCAGACAAAACGCCCGCTGTACAAGTCCGCAGGTATTTCTATTTTATTTAAGCCGCAGCGAGCAATTCGCCCGCCGAAAAAGTACGCTATTAGACCTATTTCGCAGCAGACAAAATGCCCACTGATTTACGCAAGTAAATCTAATCAATTATTCTCATAGACCGCAGCAGACAAAACGCCCGCTGTACAAGTCCGCAGATACTTCTATTTCATTTAAGCCGCAGCGAGCAATTCGCCCGCTGAAAAAGTACGCTATTAGACCTATTTCGCAGCAGACAAAATGCCCACTGATTTACGCAAGTAAATCTAATCAATTATTCTCATAGGCCGCAGCAGACAAAACGCCCGCTGTACAAGTCCGCAGGTATTTCTATTTTATTTAAGCCGCAGCGAGCAATTCGCCCGCTGAAAAAGTACGCTATTAGACCTATTTCGCAGCAAACAAAATGTCCACTGAATTACGCAAGTAAATCTAATCAATTATTCTCATAGGCCGCAGCAGACAAAACGCCCGCTGTACAAGTCCGCAGATATTTCTATTTTATTTAAGCCGCAGCGAGCAATTCGCCCGCCGAAAAAGTTTTTCCTATACAAATTATGAAAGAATTTTCTCTCGCAAAACAACTTTATTTTCCAGTGGTCACTACAGCTTTGTTTCAGATCATATGCAACTACAGTAGCAAAATGTTCCAAAAAAATACAAGAAACTAAGAATTCAATGTTATCAAAATATAAAACCACCAGAGAACGAAAATGTATAAAACAAATAAAGTCAAATTGCAACCGGTCAAATTGACACTGGTCAAACTGAAACTGCTCAAACAATGTCATATGAAGTGGCAAATTATAAATAAACCAAAAGGACTGCAAGTAAGGACTTCAATCAATCAATCAATCAAGTTTTTTCTCTATGATACATTTGTTGATTCCACAAGCGAGCGCATGGAAACCTTCTTCTGTTAGGTGAATCCCATCACTGTCTTTAAAGCATTTTGCCTTATGCACATGCTGGTGCATACGATAAAAATCGATGGAAGAACTGGTCAGCATTGCATTAAACCGGTCGATGTTAAAATGCTTAGCCTGGCATCTCTTTAGCGCTGTGCAGGCGACTACTTTGGGTTTCTGTGGCAAGTCTCGAATCGCATTATAGAACTTTCGTATCTTTCCCATAACAATTTCGGGTTCCTCCCCCGCCTCATTAAAGTAAGAGAGATTGTTTCCCCCAATTATGAAAATGACACTTTTGTAACTCTCTAAGGTGTCCAAAAGGGCATAGAACTGTTCCACTCTGCCACCAGACAGAGACAAAGATACGCATGCATCTACACAAAGGGAGTCCACAATGGAATCTCCCACGATTGCAGTATTGATCTTCTTCTCATTATCAAAGTTGTTATACAGAAACTCGAGTTTTTGTCCATTTATCTCCTTCCACAATCGTCCCTGGATTTGCTGTTTCGAGAAGCTCGGCTTAAACTTCTTTTTTGGGGGTTCATCTACTAAGTTTGCATACGGAACGCCGACACGTTTTGGGTCCATCATCAAAGTTTTAGGTGCAGAAGGCAAAGAATCTAAAACAGTAATGTCAATTGAATCAGTTCTAAACGCTCAGGTCTGAAAAAATGTCAGAGAAATTAAAGAGAAAAACCCCAAACGCGAATCGTTAAACCCTAATCCTATACCCCTGATACCCGGGGCTGAGTGGTCACACTTCGACCCGTGGTGGGTGGTCCCAGTTCACACTTGGTGGCGTCCCCTGATACCCGCGAATGGGTGCACCCAGTTTTACCGCTGGCTCGGTTTAGATAGAGCTCAAATTTGACAGCGTATTGACTACGTTTTTCAAAGGGCAGCTAGGCCAAAAAGTCATTCGGTTTCAGACTCTTTCTATATATTGACACTCCTCCTTAGATCCTCAAACTAATTGATTAAGTCCTTGAATAAGTTGAAAAACAATTTAAGTTGAAACACTAAATAGAGAGTTCTTAGAGCTCGAAATTTGACAACACATAGACTACTATATTGCGATCATAGAATTTTAAAAATAGGCCTTTATCATCGGGTCGAGGAGTTTTTCAAATCAAACCAAATTCGGCATGGAGCATCCCCTGTATATATAGAGTCTAAAAAAAGAATTTTTGCTATAGCTTGCCTAGGAAAAAAGTTAGCTTTTCATACGGAAATTTGCGATTATTTGGAATATTTAATTTTCAATTATGGATTTTCGACATCGAACCTCCGAAAATGACCACATGCTCACTCCTCGATCTTTAATTTTTCTTTAATCAGAGTGTTTATGTTAACAACCAGTTAATATGAGTTACAATATCATCGTATCAAACTTTAAAGCCTATGTTGAACGTTTTTGGTTTGCTCTTCGGGAAACAATAACCGAACGAGCGTTTGGTACCAATTGAAAAAAGGGCATGGTGACTGAATCATCCGGAATAAGTCTTTTTCATGCGGTCAAGGAGTTGTTCAAATCGAGCCAAACCACGTGTATCTAGAGAGTAAAACAAAAAAAATTGCTATAGCTTTCCGAACTTAACATTTCTACTCTACGAGTTTTTGAAGTATTGACCCCAAAGCACGAATTGCCGGTTTATTATAATCTTATTACACAGGAGATTCTCCATACCAAGTTTGGTTTGCTTTGAACAACTCCTTGATCCAATGAAAAAGACCTATTCTTAAGTAAACTTATTCAAAATTATTCGGAGATAATAGGAAATTTCCGTATGAAATACGAACTTTCTTTCTAGGAAAGTTAGCACAACCATTCGTTTTGCATTACAACCTAAATAGTACTGGTAGTTTGGGATATCAATTTGGTTCACTTTGAACAACTCCTTGATTCAATAAAGAAGACCTATTTTTAAAATTCGCTAATAGCGAAATTCGCAAATTTCCGTATGAAAAACTAACTTTATTCCTAGGCAAGCTTTAGCAAAAATTCTTTTTGTTTTAGACACTATATACACAGGGGATAATACATACCGAGTTTGGTTCGATTTGAACAACTCCTTGACCCGATGAAAAAGACCTATTCCGGACCATTCAGTCACCATGCCCTTTTTTCAATTGGTACCAAACGCTCGTTCGATTATTGTTTCCCGAAGAGCAAACCAAAAACGTTCAACATAGTCTTAAAAGTTTGATACAATGATATTGTAACTCATATTAACCGGTTGTTAACATAAACACTCTGATTAAAGAAAAATTAAAGATCGAGGAGTGAGCATGTGGTCATTTTCGGAGGTTCGAGGTCGGAAATTGTTAATAACTTCTGAAATACTGAACCAATCGAAACGAGACATAGCTCATTGAAGTGCCCGTGAAACGGGCTTTAAAACTATATATACCATCACTTGTTTCTGATAAGTACTTAGAAATTCAAAGTCGATGGGCAGTGGTGTTTTTCTCCCCAGGAGGTCAATCGGGGCCAAGTTCCCTGGCCAATTTCTCAAAAACGGCTGAACAAAAACAAACACCCTTAGTACCCTTTGTAGCAATGCTTGAGATACGCATCATATTAAAAAATGAGCCCAATCGGTACATTCTTCGAGGAGTTATAGCAAAAAGAAAGTACCGTACCAAATGACCATGGAGGAGAGATACACCACCTCCAGAGCTAAAATTGAACACCTAAACCACAGAAAATGATATATAAAGTATATATATTCGGAATCTACGTTAGACGGGCTATTCAAAACACTATTTTTCTAAAACACACTTCAAAGCTTCAAGGTGTCACCACTGGTGTCACCACTGGTGTCAACCTCTTCTGGGGCTAAAACGAGGGCAAGTTTACTGGCCAATTTCTCTATAACGACTGAACAAAAATAAACCCGCTTAGTACAGTTTGTAGCACTGCTTGAGATACGCATCATATTAAAAAATGAGCCCAATCGTTGCATTATTCGACGAGTTATAGCAAAAATAAGGTACCGTACCAACTGACCCCAGAAGAGCGATACGTCACTTTCAGAGCTAAAATTGACCTTCTGAACTACGGAAAACGCCGTATAAAACATATACGAGGAGAATGCTCTCCATCAGGGGAGTCTAAAGAACCAATTCGCGGGGCTAAATTCCATTTTTTTGTTGGTCTAACATGTACATACCCGAAATGTACCCGGACACCAATAGGTAAAAATGGAGGTATGTGTCCTGGCCAATTTCTCGAAAGCGGCTGAAAGAAACAAAACGCCATTTACAGGGATTCAAGTACGGCTCACGCTGAGTTCAAATCAACAAACAGATCAAAAATCGGTTCAATCTACGAGGACATATTCCAACATAAAGGTACCGTACCAAATGACTAAATAGGAGAAGTACGGAGCAGGTTTCGCTAAAATTGACCACCTGGACTACGTAATACACCATAAAAAATATATATAGGGATACTCAGCATAAACTGAGGATTCTGAAACACTAACATTTGTCCGTTAATTCGGGTTTTCACAAAGTGAAAAAAGTGATCAGACTGACCGTCATCCGCTTCGGGGGTCAAAAATGGGGTCAAGTTTACAGGGCAGTTTCTCGAAAACGGCTGAACAAAAACAAACGCCTTTGGTACCGTTTGTAGCACTGCTTGAGATACGCATCATATTAAAAACTGAGCCCAATCGGTGCACTGTAGAAGGAGTTATAGCAAAAACAAGGTACCGTACCAAATTGCGAAAAAGCGAAGTGACATCTGTTCAGAGGCCAAATTGACTGTCTGAACATCATAAACTAGTATGAAAAATATATATGGGGACACTCCCCAGTAACTGAGGATTCTAAAACACTAACATTTATTGGGTAAATCGGGTGTTTTGTAGTACCGAAATTTGGGTCACCCAGAATAGCCCGAAAATTCGAACTATTTCAACTTTGAACATTAATAACTTTTTGACTAGGCCGATTTAGGAAACCAACGAAATACTGCAAGCAAGAGGGGTTCAGTGCTAACAAAATGCGACCACTCCCGTTTAATTTGGTTCAGTACTTTAGGAGTTATTAACAATATACTGTTCTGTACCCCATTTTTTGGGCTAAAATCGAAGCCCAAGATCTCCGGAACCGACGTAAAACAACGTGAAACAGCGTTCCCGGCGTATTTGTGGGTGTAATTCTGGTCCACTTCCAAGTTCTAGGTCACGTCAAACCTTCATGGTGAGGTGGGAAAAATTTTCCCACCTCACCATGAAGGCTATTATGTTCTGTGTGTTTTGACATAAAACAACATCCACAGAATTTTGATGAAATCGCGAAAAAAGATAAATTGTTGAATTAACCCCAATATTTGACACAATTAGCTTCAACAACCTAAATAGTCTCTAGAAAACAAAAAACGCACGCCGAAAAATTTGTTCAATTGCGCAAAACACCCCTCTGCCATAAAATTTGAGAAAAAACTTTTAATTTTCTGCATTGATCAGTAAATAAGTGTTCTAAGGGATATTTTCAGGAATGTGACTAGCCATTGCAGAGAAGAACGTCCTAACAGCAACAGATCAAGCCAGTAACAACTCATTTTGGTCAAAAATTGAATGAGAAAATCGAAAATGACCAAAAAAGCCCCCATATGACCAAAAATTACAAATTTTCTCAAAGTTTGGACATGAATAACTTTTTTCGGTTATTGACTCAGAACAACAATTGAATACATCAATCACAAGGGTTTCATAAGCAACAAAACGCGCCTATGCCCGTTTAATTTGGTAGTGTAGTTTTGGAGAAATCTTTGATGACATGAAGCAGACTACGATTTTTGGGCTATTGGGAGAGCCCAATTTCTCACAAACACTAGCAAAACGGCTAAAAACGGTGCCACGTAGACAAATCTGAAGGCAATTCAAGTCCACTCATAAGATACGGAACGCCCAAAACCTCTACTGCGAAGTGGGAAAAATTTCCCACCTCGCCCTAGAGGCCAGGGTGTTTTGTGTGTTTTGATAAAAAAAAGAAATCTAACAAGAATTTCATGATTTCGGAAATGATAAAAAAGTTGTTGAAATGACAAAAACAAAGTATCCTAAAGCTTCAGAGACACAAACCAAGCCTAAATAACACAATTTGCAAGCTACAATAACCCAAATTAGAAGAATAATTAAATCAGTACTGGAAAACATTTAAAACATCATTATTTTTTAAAATTTAAAAACTTACAGTTTAAAAACGTTCGGAGCAGGCCAATTTAGACAACAATTAAAGACTGCAGGCCTTTACAAATCTCCCAGTCCTTAAAACGCAACTATGACTGGCCAAATTGGTTAAGTAGCTCTGCAGAAATTGTCAAAAACCATAAGCGTGCCCCCGAAAATATATTTTTTACTTCCATTTTTTTAAATTTTAACATTATTAACTTTTCGATTAGGCTGATTTGGGAACTCAACTAAACGTTGCAAGAAATAAAAGCTTAGTTTCAGTAAAATGCGACAATTCCCGTGCAATTTGGTACAGTAGTTATGGAGAAATCTTTGATGACATGAACCGTACCCCGATTTTTCGGCTATTGCGAGAGCCCAGTTTCTTCGCGCAATAACGGCGCCACGTAGACCATTCTGAGCGCAATTCAGATCCACTCTGTAGTTATTGAATACCCAAAAGTTCTTTTTCGAAGTGGGAAAAATCCCACCTCGCCATAAAGGCCGGTGTGTTTTGGGTCTTTTGACAAAAATGTAACTCGAACGAGAATTAAATGTTTTTGCAAAAAAAATTAATGAATTTCCAAAAACTAAGGATTCGAAAAGCTTCAAGGACCCAAACAAAGCCTAAATAATACAAATTGCAAGTAATAATAACCATATTTAGAAGAAAAACTACATCAGTACTGAAAAAAAAATTGAGACATCATTATTTTTAACTTTTTTCAGATTTAAGTCTAATCACCTTCTGAGCAGGCCAATTGAGACACCAATTAAAAAACGGCACGCCTGTAAAAACTTAGAATTAGTAAAACAGGACTGTGCACGACCAAATTGGCGGAATAGTTTAAGAAAAATCATCAGAAGAATTAAGCGTGGGCCACAAAAAAAATTTTTCGAACTTTTTTTTAAATTTAAACATTAATAACTTTTTGAGTAGGCCGATTTCAGGAAACAACTAAACGCTACATTCAAGAAATGTTTGGTGTCAACAAATGAAATTAGAACCATGCAATTTTGTACAGTAGTTTTAGAAAAATTGTCAAACACATGAAGCGTACCCGGATTTTTGAGCTAATGGGAAACGCCAACTTCCGGCAAAATCAAGATTTTGCCAACAAAAAATGAATTCCCGAAAACTAAGGAGTCGAAAAGCTCTATAGACCAAAAAGTCTGAATAACGAAATTAACACTAACCCAATTTAGAAGAAAAAAACATCAATACTAAATAAATTTATAACAATTTTTATTTCTTGAATTTTAAAATTTACAGCTTAATAACCTTCCGATCATGTCAGTTTAGACAACAATTAAAAACTGCATACCATGAAAACTTAAATTAAACAAAACGCTATTATTCCCGGCCAAATTGACAAAGTAGTTTAGGAAAAAAAATCTGAAACGTGAAGCGTGCCCCTAAAATACAACAAAATTTTACTTCGAATTTTTTCAATTATAAACATTAAAAACTTTTCGATTAGGCCAATTTGAGAGACCAATTAAACACTAAAAAAAACGGAGGTTAGTGCCGACAAATTGCAGCAATGAGCGTCTCACTTGGTAAAGTAGATTGGGAGAAATCGTCAAGAACATTAGGCCTAGCCCAATTTTCGGGCTATTATAAGACCCCAATTCCTAGGAAAATCACGCAAAACGACCAAAAACATCGCAACGTAGACTTATCAGGACGCAAGTAAAGAACACTCATTAATTACTGAACACCCAAAACCTCTACTGCGAAGTGGGAAAAAATTCCCACCTCATCCTAAGGCCAGGGTATTTTGTGAGTTTTGACAAAAAAAATCAAACAAGGGTTTCACGATTTAAAAAAAAAACAAAAAATTATTAAATTTCCAAAAGCTACGGATTCAAAAAACTGTTGTTTTCGTGCAATTATAGCACTTTTTTCCAAGCGGTGAGGTTGTGTAATTTCACCACTAAAACAAGCATTGAATTTTTGTAATTAGACCTCATTCAGCGCTGTTTTCACCAAATTTTAACACTTTTTTCCAAGCGCTGAGTTTGTGTAGTTTCACCATTAAAACAAGCGGTGATTTCTTGTAATTTCACCGCTTTCACTGCTGTTCTCACACAATTTTACCACTTTTTTCTAAGCGGTGATTTATGTAAGTTCACCATTAAGTTAAGCGGTGAATTTATGTAATTTCACCGCATTCACTGTTCTTCTCGCCAAATTTTAACACCTTTTTCGAAGCGGTGAATTTATGTAAGTTCATCACTAAATTAAGCGTTGAATATATGTAATTTCACCGCATTCATCGCTTATCTTACATAATTTGGACATTTTGTTTCGAGGCGGTGAATTTATGTAATTTCACCGCTAAATTCAGCGGTATAATTATGTAATTTCACCGCTACCAGGCGATTAAGGTTTTTTTCACCGCATTCACCACCTGATTTATGTAAGTTCACCGCATTCACCGCTTATCTTACAAAATTTTCCGCATTCACCGCTTATCTTACATAATTTTGCGGTTAATGGCGGTGACACCTCGACCCGGGCGGGTTTTCATTATTTCAGAGGGTAGTCACAGACGATTAATGCCGTTCTACAAGGAGGTTGGGGGACTGGCTGTTCGGCCCAGAGAACAATTTTGGATTTCAACTGCTCTCGAGAGCAGTGCACACAGAGGAAACGGAAATCACATGCAGGTACAAAGATCCGTCGGAAAGGTCTATTTTAGGGATCCGTGCTGTTTCGTCCATCTCATTGTATTCATGATACCCATCTTTGAGTTTGCTGTTGAGTAAGTTATAACCATAGGGGTCATGGCCAAAATTATGACCATAGGGTGTCGATGATATAAAACTTAAAATTAGTAGAATGTTTTTATGAAAATGGTTTTTTATCAAAAATGGTTTTATGAATTTACTTAATATTAAAAATTAATTTTCCTAAACTTATTTATTGGCAAATGAGTGGATCAGAATTTTTGGAGATCACATATACCAAGTAATTTTGTGACAATTTGCTGATTGCTGCGGATACCATTACTCTTCTTGAGGACAACCTGTACAATAACGAAAACCTGTCAAAAATATCAACTTTAGCCGCTTTAAAAAAGAAGTTCAGTTGACCCGACAGTTATTATAAAATAGACTATACAATTTCTGTATGCATGTTATCTGAATGCAAGAATAAATTTGGGCAATGTTAGCTTTCTGATTAAAAAACAATGTCAAAGAAGACACGAAACGTGTTAAGCGATATTCAAAGTGGTGCTAGGACAATAGATCGAAAGACAACAGATCGAAAGCAAAAATTGGGACAAAAGATCGAAAATTAAATTGTTTAAGTTGCGTTTTGACCAATCAGATTTGAGCGCTCATTTATTATACAGCATATAACAAGTTCTATAGTGATATTTTGTTCGGTTGTGATAGATTCATATCAAGTCCCACGGGCCGCTAAGGCATGTCCATTCTAATGAGGAATTAACAATGGCTCAAAGTTTTTCACAACGAAGAGACATCAGTAACAATTAAACAAGTGACACGTAACTGTAACAAGTAACACCAAAAATCTGACATGAGCCAAAAAAATCAGTAAACAATAAACAAAACACTAAAACAAAAATTTACAACAAGGTAACAATCAAACTCTCGGCAATGAAGACTGACAATTACTGATGAAAATTGACTACGAACTTGACAATTCCGACTTTAAAGTTACTTTGATGTTGGTGCGAGATCTCTGATAATGGCGCTTTCGATTTGACGAATATATTGTTTTGAACTCGTAGGAGATCACAATTATGTGGTTCAATGCACACTTCGTGTATTTTTGCAATGTGGAGCGCATTAAGATATTGTGCACGTGACACATTGTCACAATACGAGCACTTACAATTTTTCGCAAGCCGCTTCTTAACAGCCAGGTCGATATTGTGATTTGCGCCCCTCTTGTACGATTCAACTTCACCAACATCTCTTCCCTCTCATCCTCTAGTGCTAAAAAATGACTAGAACAAAACAATGCCATGGCATAACGATGCATCGGGGTGGGTTAGAGCAAGAAGCAAGGGTGACTCGCAATTAATAAGTGACTCTTCAATAGAAAACTCGATTGTTATTTGTGCCATTTCAATAAACAAAGCTAATCACAACAACTTTCAATGAGATTTTCAATCAACTTTCAATCAGCAACAACTTTCGGGACAAAACAACTTTCAATCAAATTTGAAACACACAACATATGAAAACCATTGAGTCTGTTATTTAGACACTGGAATAAGATTAAGTCAAATACACTGATAAACACTGGGATTGACACTCCACTGGCGAAAGCACAAAACTTGTACTACTACTACTTCTACTTTTACTCCTACTACCACACCACAACTAATTATGAATCGCGCATTGACCTCCACCGACCTCCACCCCCTTCGACCTCCACCAACCTCCAAACCCTTCTACCTTCACCGACCTCCGCCGACCTCCACCGACCTCCACCGACTTCCGCCACCGACCTCCACCACCGACCTCCACCGAACTCTATCGACATCCGCCGACTTCCACCGCTTCCACCCAAAGATGTAAAGGCACCAATATATGGTATAGTTGGAAATAGAATAGCTTTTGAGGGTATCGCCAGTTTAAATACTCATCCATGCGATCGAGTTATTCAAAATTTGCTATGTTCTTTGTATGTACAGTCTGATGACGAGATAATGTGAAAACTCTGTGCAGTGTTGGCCAAAAATGTAAATGAGGCTGTGAAGAAGAGGGAGAGACTTGGATGTTTCCTAATGGAGTCGGGGCAGACTCACAAAATTATTTATACTGCTGTTTGTCTGGTACAGTAATGGTTACAATTGAAAGTCAATGGTACAGCGACCAAGGTCCGGTTTCGTACTCAACTTCTTAAAAAGTATTTTGTTACCAAATAACGAGTCGGCATATTTTTAGGCAAAAAAGAACATTGCAAGCTATGAATGTACACAGATTATATTAGTATAGATGGCACTGATTTTTTTGAGAAAATAAGGACATTTGATTTGAAAGTTCAATAATAGTCAATAAGGGTATTAAATTTGAGGAACGGTTTTAATAATGCAATCGAGAAGAATCGAATGGAGATCTCCTATTTGTTAATTGCAAAAGGACCTCTAGAGTTGATAAAATTGAAAAGTTACCATTTTTTCAGCTTAGGCCGCATTGCATTATGTTATCCAAATGGAGCAACTAACTCTCTTGTGCTTTCTACGGTTTATGAATGTTAAATGGATTTAACCATTAAGCTTTGAACTTAACCGGAACGAACTCGCAAGAAACTTACATTTTGACCATGCAACTCGCAAGTTAACCGTTTGACCTGTAATTTCTTACAAGTTAACCACTTGGCTTGCAGGTTCTTGAAGTTAAACATGTTTTGCGAAAAAACTTGCAAATTCTTACAATTTAATCATCTTTTGCAAGAAACTCGCAAGTTTGTACAAGTTGACCATTCGGTCTTGACCCCATTTATCTCTATAATTAATGATAGCCAAGAAATTAGCTAAAACTATTACTTTGAGCCCATATAATATCGTTTTTATCCCACCATAAATATTTTTTTTACAATTGATGGTTAAATACAAGAGAAAGGGACAATACTCAACCTTGCTTTGAAGCCTAACTGATTACTCAGAATATAAACGAAGAGTGGCCGGAGGGGTTTTCAAACGTTTAGATGAGTTATGTAGTTTTCGTGGAAGTCACAATTGTTGTTTCTAGAGTCACTCATTTTTCCTTTTTCCGAGACCTTTTCAATTTTTGAGCATACATGATATGATCTACATTTCAAGTTGCTCAGTTTGCGCACATTAGTCAAATGTTTGAAGACTTACTAGGACCTATATGGCGCCGTAAAAATATGAAACATAGTACGGCGCCCTATAAGGCCGTAAAAGTTAGGTTTCGACTGCATAATAGCCAAAATTAATCGTCGCCAAATTCTGAATTCTGAATCATTGAAATTGCTTAGAACTTTAACCTTTATTTCAATGAAAATTTTTTTACTACTTTCAATCAGTGGTTTTAAATTCTCACACATCTGAAAAAAATAAGGTGGCGGTTAATGCAGTAACAATTTTTTCTCAAGATCTTTAAGGTACCTTTTCCCAACTCAGTATTAGTCTTTCATTACGTCCGATGGTCATAAAACTTTGCCTCGAAACAATTCGATTTTACAGAGTTTACAAAGGTGCCGCATAAGGCCGTAAGAAGTTTTGGATTTATACTAAGCTATTTTTTTAGCGGTTCAGGAACAACTTTCGGGACAAAACAACTATCAATCAAATTTGAAACACACAACATATGAAAACCATTGAGTCTGTTATATAGACACTGGAATAAGATTAAGTCAAAAACATTGATAAACACTGGGATTGACACTCCACTGGCGAAAGCACAAAACGTGTACTACTACTACCACTTTTACTACTACTACACCACAACTAATTCTGAATTGCGCATCGACCTCCACCGCCCTCCACCACCTTCTACTTCCACCAACCTCCAACCCCCTTCTACCTTCACCGAACTTCGCCGACCTCCACCAACCTCCACCAACCTCCACCACCGACCTCCACCGTCCTATACCGACATCCGCCGACTTCCACCGCTTCCACCCAAAGATGTAAATGCACCAATATATGGTTTAGTTGGAAATAGAATTGCTTTTGAGGTTATCGCCAGTTTAAATACTCATGCATGCAATCGAGTTATTCGAAATTTTCAAAATTTGCTATGTTCTTTTTATGTACAGTCTGATGATGAGAGTAATGTGAAAACTCCTAATGGAGTCGGGGCAGACTGACAAATTTATTTATACTGCTGTTTGTCTGGTACAGTAATGATTACAATTGAAAGTGAATGGTACAGCGCTGAAGCTCACAGCGAGCAAGGTCCGGGTTCGTACTCAATTTCTTAAAAAGTATTTTGTTACCAAATAACGAGTCGGCATTTTTTTAGCCACAAAAGAACATTGCAAGCTATAAAAGTACACAGATTATATCAGTATAGATGTCACTATTTTTTTGGAGAGAATATTGACATTTGATTTCAAACTTTAATAATAGTCAATAAGAGTATTAAATTTGAGGAACGGTTTTAATAATGCAATCGAGAAGAATCGAATGGAGATCTCCTATTTGTTAATTGCAAAAGGACCTCTAGAAATGATAAAATTGAAAAGTTACCCTTTTTCAGCTTAGGCCGCATTGCATTATGTTATCCAAACTGAGCAACTAACTCTCTTGTGCTTTCTACGGTTTTTGAATGTTGAATGGATTTAACCATTAAGCTTTGAACTTAACCGGAACGAGCTCGCAAGAAACTTACAAGTTGACCATGCAACTCGCAGATTAACCGTTCGACCTGCAATTTCTTACAAGTTAACCACTCGGCTTGCAGGTTCTTGAAGTTAACCATGTTTTGCAAAAAAACTTGCAAATTCTTACATTTTAAAAATCTTTTGCAAGAAACTCGCCAGTTTTTACAAGTTGAACATTCGGTCTTGACCCGATTTATCTTTATATTTATTGATAGTCAAGAAATTAGCTAAAACTATTACTTTGAGCCCATGTAATATCGTTTTGTCACACGATAATGTTTTTTTTGCAATTGATGGTTAAATACAAGAGAAAGGGACAATAGTTAACCTTGCTTTGAAGCCTAACTGATTACCCAGAATATAAACGAAGAGGGGTCGGAGGGGGTTTTAAACGTTTAGATGAGTTAAGAAGTTTTCGTGAAAGTCACAATTGTTATTTCTGGAGTCACTCATTTTTCCTTTTTCCGAGACTTTTTCAATTTTTGAGCATACATGATATGATCTAAATTTCAAGTTGCCCAGTTTGCGCACATTAGACAATTGTTTGAAGACTTACTAAGACCTATATGGCGCCGGAAAAATATGAAACATAGTACGGCGCCCTATAAAGCCGTAAAAGTTAGTTTTCCACGGCATAATAGCCAAAATTAACCGTCGCCAATTTCTGAATTCTGAACCATTGAAATTGCTTACAATTTAAACCTTGATTTCAATGAATTTTTTTTACTTCTTTCAATCAGTGGTTTTAAATTCTTACACCTCTGAAAAAGATAAGGCGACGTTTAAGGCAGTAACAATTTTTTCTCAAGATCTATAAGGTACCTATTCCCAACTCAGTATTAGTCTTTGATTACGTCCGATGGTCATAAAACTTTGCCTCGAAACAATTCGAAATTACAAAGTTTAGTAACGTGCCGTATAAGGCCGTAAGAAGTTTTGGATTTATACTAAGCTATTGTTTTTTAGCGGTTGCGGAAAAAAACTCCCACGGGAAAAAACCGCGCTTCATTTTAGGTAGCAAATAAACCCTTACGGAATTAAACTCCCACGGAAATAAACCCCACAAAAATAAATCCCCACGAAATCAAACCCCCTTTTTACTATTAAGGAGTTGCGCATTTGGCCCGTTTGGCCATGACTAGTGGGCCATGGTCATGCCTCAGCGGCCCGTGGGACTTGATATGAAACTATTACAACCGAACAATTTATCGCGACCAAAATTCAACTTTGAAATTAGGGTTTATTTCCATGGGTTTTTTCCGTGGGGGTTTATTTCCTAGACCCGTTTTTTTGAATATAAAAATCGGTCAGTATCCCAAACAGACATACAAAAATCACAGCTCCATCAAGTTCAATGTTGTCGCAAAACCGAAAAGAGTTTCCTTGAACAAAATAAACCCACAAAAATCAGAAGTAATCGAAGAGGCAGAAGTTGAATAGAATCCCAGTTCTTTACAAAAAATATATGTATTGTTGATCTGTAAAAACCTATGAGATATTGTACAAAAAGCAGCACATTTTATAGCAGAAATCTTGATTACTGTAATTGTTTCATTTCTCTGCGCTAAACAAATAATAGTTTCTAATTTTTCAGTGTCATTGTAATTGCGCAGAAAACAAATTTACCGCTTTTGACCTACTAGTCCTGTTCTTTTTCATCAAAATTTCAGCACGTCAAGGGGCGCGGATCTTTTCCGTTTAAACCCACTAGTGAGTTTAGAGAACACTTGTCACAACATAGTAAAATGTTATGTAATAGCATGTAATAATTGTAACGATCATTTTGTCTATACAATGTAAAACCTCCATTAATGTTTTAAATCACACATGGTTGAAACAATTGCATCTCTTCTGGGGGGAGTGGGGAAGTAGTTTGCCGATAAAGATTGATTGTGATTTTTGTTCCAGGATGTGCGGCATCTATTCAACTGGACAGCTGCCAGTGGAAAAAACGCCACGTTTCAATTTGGCACTTTTCTAATTAGGAAGAGAGAACGGAAAAGGCCATTCGAGGAAGTTGAAAGGGAAGTAAAACTGCATTTGGCTAGCAAAAACAAGTTGGTTTGTTGGGCCGTATCAAATTGTGGATTCGTTTTCACCGACAGAATAACTCCAGCCAAGGACCTTGCCAAAAACTTGAAAGAGAAGCTGCACCTTTATGGGAGGAGCTGTATAAAGGGCATGAATGATCACGTTGAGGACCATGGCAAGCTTAAAGGTTAACTTGAAATTTTTTACTACTCCCAAAGTGTGGACCAGATAGAATTACGTTGCAAAAGGGCCATATGTGGAAAATTTTGTGGAAAAACGTAAACCTTGTATATTTTGTGCAAAACAGCGAATTAAGCTATATTAATTTTAATTTTATAACAAAAGAACGATTAGAAATAAATTTTCTTCAAGAGATTATCAATTGCAAACGAAACTTTCTCAATCGCCATATTTCTTTAAGGAAAGGATCCTCCATACAATTGTTTACAAACTCGATTTTCTTTGATTTATGTCTGATTGGGACGCTGTGAAGAGCAATATTCTACAACAGTGATTAAGGGATCAAATTTACGAGAGCAAATGTGTATTTTGCAACGCAATGCGGTCAAAAATTGTCAATTTTTTTCAAAATTGACTGAATCTGCATTTGTTTCTAATGTTAGTGAAAGTGCAGTGATATAGGGGGTTCAGGGGGTTATAAAAGCACGGTCCAGCTCCCATACAGTGGTTCTGCGACAGTTCAAGCTAGACCTCGACTTATGAAAAGACTTTATAACTCTAGTAGGAGGGTCCAATATTGACTATACATGCACAAGTCGAGGTAGAGTTTTTCATGATCGAAATAAGGTCTTTTCATAACAAATTAAGGTCGAACATGGTATTTTAATAGGTCGAGCATGGTTTTTTCATGAGTCGAGGTCGCATTTTTGTGGGAATAATAATGGATAACTTTTCTATACTTCTTTTTGAGGATTTATGAACTTTTTCTGGAAACAAAGAACTTAATGCCTGTGTGATTGCGACCATTTCAGTTTTCCATGGAGAACAATTATATTCATTTTTAGTGATCATGAGACACTAAACTGTAGTTGCAGTAGGCGGTCCACCTTCGATAAACAGGTGGAATTTTGCCAAAATTGTTAAGAAAGACTGAATTCTTTACAGAAATTAGTTTTCGGAAGTTACCTATGTTCCGATTTTTTTTCGACAGAACTCAACTAGTTATCAAAGCTCTAACAACAGACTTTCCATCGAAATTAAATTTAGTGTGTTATAATTTAGTTCAATTGATTCTAAAATACCTTTTTTGAAATATATTTATAATAGCACCGTTCATTTTTTGATAAATTATGAGAAACAATGTTGACGACTGCGCTATAAGCACTAGCCAATTTTCGTCCCCAATATAAATTTATTAGGTCCAACATGAAGACTTTAGTGAACAGCTAGCTTAATATCATTTTTTCACAAATCTTTTCACCATTAATGTTTTTTAAGTTTTTGATAAGGCATCCTCTGTGTGATTCCTTGGCATCACATTGATATACCAAAAGACCCTAACGTATAATATCATTTGTGGCGCACTAAGAACGAGTAAGTGTAAGCAGATAAATGAAACTTTGATATTATCTGAAGTCAGTTAAAGCCAATAAATACGCCTTTATAAGACGCATTTAAAAAATTTTTGCATATACGCTCAAACTCGTGTTGCGAATATGTTCAAATTGCAAAAAAATACTCTTTAAGTGCACAAAAAGAATCAAATGATGATTGCAAATGCAAAACAATATTTTAATATGACCTCTGACAACATTATACGAAAGTTTTTAGAACCAGTCAATATTTTATGTGTCATATTTGACCTTGTATAATTTCGAAGAATTTTAGAGAATGAAATTTTAAAAATTTTAGACTTTGAAACTTTTTGTATAAACCCTGTATGGTTTCTAGGAAATCATATATAATCTTTGTATGACTACGAAGCGTTCCTACAAATCAAATTTGACCTTGTTTGATTTCTAACAATTATGTATGACCTAGTTTGATAACTACGAATATTACATGATGAGCAATCCAAGAAGTTACAATGCAATATAACAATGAGATATGTACAAAATTACGACATCTTTGTATGAGTATCAGGAAACAATTTATCTTGGCAAGACAAAGATGAAAAAATAGCAATGAATTTGCAAGATAATGCAATTTTTAATAATTTAAAAAAACAATAAGAAACTTATTAGATGATCAAACTCGCCATTCGTAAACTGCACACTTTATGCAGGACCACCCTCGTGGAGGTCATCACTAAGATTGAATAAGGTTTTTAAGAACTTTTTCTGGAAACAAAGGACTTAATGCATGTCCGATTGCGACTATTTGAGTTTTCCATAGAGAACAACTATAATTATCTTTCGTGATCATGTGCAAACAAATTATTATTTTTGTTTTTCACCTGATAAGGTTATCCCTTGCGAAATAAGATATGTGACTAGCTGCTGATTTATACAATTATCCTCTAAGGTGATAAAATGTATCAAATATTAGGGGCGGGAAACTACCAGGAGTGGAATGAAGAAACTTAAAACATGTCAACAGAAAATTGCATTTTTTTCAAACTAAAACAACCCGGACCTTAGTGCCATAGTAAATCAGTGCTGGTACATTGGATTCCAATTGTATAACGTCGACCCAGTACTGTATCAGTGTTGGTACCTAATTATGTGCAGCCTATTCGCACAAATACAGGCAGAAGAAATGGTAAATGCAGAAGAAATGAACTCTGAATTTTATCATGAAATGGCTAATAAGTGCCATGATCAGAACTCTGGTCATGGAAAAAATCATAATGAAATTTTCATAATTCAGTACTGAATTATTATGACACTCAGATCCGGGAATAGAATTCAAAGTTGTAACATTGTAATTTGGCAGCCTGTGTATTAAAACAATAATTGTAATTCAACAGAATTAGAAACCTTTTTGCAGTACTCTCTTTGATGATTCGACAGAAATAGGTTAACCAAAGAAACTCTGAGCACAGTTTGCACGTTTGCACTTTATGTGCACGGTTTATCAATTTATCAGCACATTTTGCGGTAAAGGAACAAAAATCGCAAAATGTCACAATCGGCAATATATAGGGTTATTTTTGAGCTTATTTTGCACATTATTAGTTTATTTTGCACTTTTCAAATTATGTGCACTTTTCACTTGTAAAGGGCACATTTTGGATTTTGAGAGCACATATTGAAGTAGTTAAGCACATTTAATTTATGGAATTACATAATTTGCAAAGCATAAGCATATTTTGAATGTTATAAGAATATTTTCCACTATTTGACCACATTTTATGAGCAGATATTCCACTTTATGAACACATTTTGCAATTTACGCCCACAATTTGCTTTCAAGGGCACATTTTGAATCATATGGGCACATAGTGCATGACATGGGCATCTTATGAAAATGTTTGATCTTATTTTACAATTTCGAGAAAATTTTGCAAGTTTTTTTCATTTTATGAGCTTATTTTACAGTTTACGAGCAAGTTTTCCAAATTTTGCTTTTATTTTGCTTTTTTTGAGCTCTTACTGCAATATATCAGCTCATTTTTAATTTTTGAGCATATTTTGCAATTTATGATAAAAATTTACACTTTTTCTGCACATTTTGCGAGCTCTGAGCACATTTTCTTCAGATGAGAACATTTTGCAATATGTGCGCACAATTTCCCAGTTATGAAAAATTTTTGCTCTTTATGGACATATTTTGCACTCTGTGAGCTCATTCTGAATATTATGAGAAATTTTTTCTCGGTTTTATTTTCTCCTTGCGCATTTTGCCATTCTTGAGCGTATTTTGCAAATTCCGCGCACACTTTGCATTTTTGAGCACCTTTTGCATTGTGAGACTTTTTGGAAAATTTAAACACATTTTGAGTTTTGAGCAAATTTTTCAATGAGAATATTATTCGACCAGGTACTGCTTTTGATGAGTTAACAAAGGCAAGCACATCGAAAAAACGGTTGCTTGAATCGGTTGAAGGAACTTGGCACTGATTTCACTAGTAGCAAATTTTTGAAAACCATTTTGAAGGTTTCTACCGTGCATATCCCACATATTACCTTGCCTAACATTTTTTTCGAACCAGTTTTACGGGCATCTACCGTTACTGGTAAACTTTGCAAGCAATTTTTGCAATTTTTTAAAGTAGTAAAAGTACTTTTTCATTCTATGAGAAACTTTTCCAATTTATGGGCACAATTGCAATATATGAGCCATTTTTTCCCAATTTATTTGCATGTAAGGCAAGTTATGAGCACCTTTTTCATTATATGAGTTACTTATTAACAAATCTTGCAGTTTGTGAGCAGATTTTTCAATTTTTGAAAATCCAAAATCGTTAAATTTAATCACGTTTCTAGGCACATGGACCAAAGATGTTAGACGGACAATTGACGAGTGCATCTTTTACTTGGCGTACGAGAACTCAAATTGTACAGAATATGTGACAGAGAAATTCAGCAACGCTCTCATTAGCTATGCAATTCCAATTGTCAACGGGTTCAAAGAGTCATATGAGAAACGGTTGCCAGGTAAACAAAGTTTTCTCACCTCTAAACAACAAATATTTTTAAAGCTCCGGTTTGAGGCGTTAGCTGAAAATTCGGTTTGAGATGTCAACTGATTGGTAGACAAAAAACGAAATAGCAGAAAGGTTTGCGCACGAAATTGCCCTGATCAGACAGTCGCAGACCGAAAGTGCCCCTGATCAGACACAACCGCGCTCAACAGTTTCGGGGAGCTCAAAGTGCGTTCGAATCCGTCTCTGATCAAAGTCAAATGAGCGCGACAATTTTTGTGCGCACAAAAGGAACTGAGTTCTTGATCAGACCTACCAGCGCTTGAACCGTTTTCTGATCAAATTATCGGGTCGAGGTGTCACCGTTAAAATTTTTTAAAAAGTGCAAAAATTGAACGAATGCGGCAAATTTTCTGAAGAATTGAGGTTCTGACCGGTGATTACGGTGAATGCGGTAACAAATTCACCACTAAGCACCAAAAATTTTACAAAGATTCATCATAAAAATTGCCACAACTCGCCACTTACTGATTAGCAGGGAATCTTCTACCGCTGATCAGTTAGCGGCGAACAAAAAAGTGGCCCCTTAAACTTGTGTTGATTTTTAGCAATGAATCTGTGTAAGATTTGCGATTTTTTGCATTGATTTTTTCCACCGCTCACAATTAAAATCTCACAGTTATACCGTTAGTGTTTTTTTTCTGAATTAATAGGCAATCTTGTACAGCTTTCCATGGGAAACGTCTTACTCTTAATTTTTTTAAAATTCATCGATTGAGGCCGGCTTTTGCTATCAACAGAAATCCTTGTTTCTGATCTGAAGAGCAAAAATCAAGAACTTCAGAGGTTTCAAGTAAAATTAAGCTGACTATGTTATGTTGGAAGACATATTGTTTTTTTTACTGTTTGCTTTGCAATTTTTTTGGTTCAGTGGCTAAGCTGGTATGTATAAATATGCCCCATGACAAAATGCAAAAATTGCACTTCAGGAGCTTCTTAATTCCTATTCTTGTGTTTTATCTTAAAAACCGGACTTCATACTAAGGTAAAAAAGTATAAATAAATATTGAATAGGCAAGCAAAGTTATTTTACGATGCCCTCTCAGTGCAGATTTTTTAATAAAAAAATGTGTTGCTATACATTTGATCATACCTATTTCCGTAACGTGTCATATTTTCTGTTCTTATCGGGTCTTTTTTTCAACTACTACAATGAGGTTTAGTTTCAAAATAAAGAGTTACTATGTTTTTATTGTTTCCAAACAATACTACATAGTGTCCCTGATATCAATTGCAGACACTTCACTGGTTATTTTTCTCCGAGTTAAGAAAATTACTGTTGCTTGTTTTTTGGCCTTTTCAATAAGGCATATAATACATTTAAAAGAGCTCGCTTACTATCATAGTCTTTTGGGATTGGTCATATTAGTTTCAAATGATCCCTTCACATACTTAGATTAACACAAAGTTTGACAGGTGAAGTTTAGATACCCATATATAACTATTTGATAGTGTTATCTGTTCAAAAATATTGACCAAATTTTACGACGAAGCCCAGACAGTTTAAAAAACTAAAACTACAATCTGAAATTTTCTTGTATTGTCAAACATCTAATTTTTTGCAAGGCCTCATGATGTGACCTTCACATTAAAGTATAGAATTATGGCAGGCAAGAATGTTAACCGTGATTTTTTTGTATGAGTTGCAGGAAATACTTTTTGACGTACACTAAAGATCTTTTCCGGGGATGAGTAATCTTTTTGAAAGCGTAGGAGGATAAAATGTGTATATATTCATCAACAATTCTGTTAATCACACAAAATGTTTGCGGATTTAATCACACAAAATGTTTGCAGATTTAACTCAAAAAGTGCACCGCCCAAAATTTCAAAAAAACGAAACTTTCACAATTTATCATGATTTTGCTATGAACATCATGGGAACCAAAACGAAGAAAGCTCAGTCTATTTTCACATAAAAAGTATCTCTGTGAATAGACTGCACATAATGAGGCAGCAATATACTCTTAGGATACACTGATACAGTACTGGGCTGAAGTTATACAATTGAAATACAATGTTTCAGCACTGATTTACTATGGCGCTAGAGTCCGGATTTGTTCAGTTCAAAGGGAAAATGGTTTTGTAGGTTTTTGATAGTGGTTTATCATCCAATCAAAGAGATGATGGGCTTCCGTGCTTTTGCATTTTTCACGAACATTGCGGTTTTTTATCATGAGTTGCAAATTGGATTCAATTTAGTTCTGTTGCGCTTGTATGCTGTACTCTTTAGCCTATCAGATCTGAGGTCCTATTAAGACTGTTTGATTCTTCGTTTAACTTTTGTACAGAGTGCCTTCGTGGTCGTCCCCAACAAATTTAAATGACACATGATCCAACGCTTCTTTAACATATGGTCCCATGTTTTGTCCTGTTTCAGGTTGTTTATACAACATTAACTCGAGGAACTCAATGGGAAAACGATATAGATAAACCAAATGACTAATTCAAACTATTATCATTTGAACTTCTAAAACGATTAGCGTCACCACTAAACGCAGACACAAAAAACTAAGTATACACAAATAAACACAAAATTATCACAAAAATGCCAAGCAAAAAAATTCTAAATATTATATAAGCATGGTTACATATAGCAACTTATAAGTACGTCACAATTATTTAGCTACGAAACCAATTGCGAAAAAGTTTCCACAACAAATGAAAAGACTCACTGAAATATTACAATGCATCCATGGGCCAGATTGGTTACCAGAAGAATTTTTGTATCAAGGAAGTTCAATCGGAACTGACACACAAACTCCGCATAAACAAGGATGAAATAACAATTTGATACCGTAATACTGGAAACCCCCATTTACAAATAGCAGATGATCACATAGCAGAGAAAACATACTTAGAATTGTCTCCAAAAGAACAACAAAACATAGAGTCGATAATACATACACAATCAAAGGACAAACTGAAAAAAAAACTCCGCCACCATACAATTTAATTCAACCCGCGGGTCAATTTTCTCATTACCTGCAGTAAAAATCAGATCTCTTGGCGAAAAACAAAATTAAATACGCAAAATATCCTGTAACATTTAAAATCACAAGAACTTCCTACAAGGGAAAATCAAAGTTTAAACATTATTTCACCAACTTTTCGGAACACTTTTACTTGGTCTATTTTTTTACTTCAGAATCCAACCTGTTATACAAAGAGCCAACTGGCTATACAAAAAACAACAACAACGATGACAGAAAAGTAGTTTTTAAATTTAGCCAGATGATTAAATCAACAAAACAGTCATACAGCAACAAAATTACGGTTAACAATTAAAATAACAATCAAGATTTTTGACGAAACTTCCAAAAACTGTTCGATAATCAATCACAAACTAAAGTACAGTATACACCTCAAGTGAATTACACAAGCCTTGATGGAATAAACTCCAACACAACCATTTAAAATTGAGCGAACTGCTTGAAAACTTTTTGTTAGATTAACAACAGACATGTTTAACAGAAAAATAACTAACGCACTAGTTGAAGCTATAGACTCACAATTAAAGAAAATCGCAAGCCAGAAAAAAACGGCATAAGCATTACATTTTCCGTTCGCCCAACCAGTTGGGAAAATTTAACGAGAAGACAACTTGCAAACATATCGGACGACACAGGGTTCATTCGTTTACAACGATTTCAGCACTCGTAACGGCTACTCTCCTATCAAAGTAAAGGAAAACTTTACACCGCCCAGTTCGTTTCAGCGGTTTCAAATCTGTCCGGATATTGTGTTTTTGCAGTTGACTTTTGTGAACTGTATTATCCGCAAAACTGTAGCTTACCGTTGCATTACTTGTTGGTCTATTAGTCTATTTAACTAACTGCTCAGCTTTGCTGAATAATGAACATGTTTCTATTAGAATAACAAAATAATTCAAATTGAAACAATCAAATTTTGCTTGATTTTTGGTTTATAACTCAACTTATAATTCAAAATTGCGAAATCCCCTATGTCAAATTCTAGATAACTGTCCTAGCTACTGGTTAGGACAAAGACTTTCTATCTACGATCTGTTTATATTTTCGGAGACTTTTTCCCGATAACCAAAATTAACAATTGTAACAACTTTTGGCAATTTGTGCTTTTCAGCGCACTCAATGGCTCAAGAACGCAATCAATGAACTATGCTAGGCTTCGTTAAAGCCAGTAAGAGAAACTGAATTTATGCTTTGCACAAAGTTCATCTCACTTAGGAATTCGTTCCTCAGAAGGAAAGATTGAGAATATCAAAGTTAATTCCCTTTTCAATAAGTCAATATTAAGTTAAAACTGTACAATCACTAATATGATCTACAGAAACAAGACACGATAACAATTAATTTACCGCTCAAGAAAGCGTGCTTCAACACGCACTGTATGCCAGTTTAATATTACTAATTTGCAAGTTTCAACTGAATTTTGGTAGTTTTTGCAGCTCTATTTACACTGTCGTACATGTCAAAATTGCATCTCTGATTAGTTGTAGATCAGTATGTCGTAAAATTCTCTGAATACACTGAGTTTGGGGTTCGGGATACCTTTTACGGTGCCCCGCACTCTCTGATTTGGTAGGAAAAAAGCAAAATTCATCGAATCTGCCTTACCAATTTGGGTATCTCTTACAAATCCGTATGGCTTCGATAGAATGTAGTATTAAATTTCGCTTGTCATGCTATTCTAGCTTTAATGCTTGAAGCGGCCTTGAAGCGCTATTCAGTTTGGTTGTTGAATTAATAAGCTCAAACGCCACAGCACTAATAATTAATATGAAGGCAAATGGAGGAATCCCAGAGCAAGTCATAATGGATCTTGATATTGCATACTTTCGAAGAATTCCAATTTCAACGGAGAGCCAATTCTCCTGAAAATTTGTGAAGGTGGTTTCAATCAAGCGAAAGTTTTACTACCTGCCCTGACCGTGTTTTTATACGTAAAACAAAACAACAGTAATCATGCTAAAACAACTAATAAGGTATTTAAAGAACGACATTGATTGTGTTTACCATACTCAAAGAAATAAAACAGACAATTTAATACAAACATTGATCAGACCTCCAGACATCAATCACCAAGACACCAAAGTGAAAAAACAAAACTCGATACCTTTTCTCACAAAGAGTCTTTAAAATGTACGAAAGTATATCAACGCACTATGAGATCAAGAACCTATGAACTGAAGCACGGTTCCAACTGAAACATTAGAAATAAAATTAGCACAGAAGAGAAGTCACTAGACTGAGTTGAATTTGGAGATCCACAAAAACATATAGGACACCTCAATTGTCAGGAAAATGCAACTATATCGCAGAAGAAAACAATTCTTTCAAATGCCTCGAAAAACATCATGCGAGTACTGCCATTAATACGATACTTTAAGCGAGATAGTGTTTGGGCTTTTTCATTGTGTTCTTCTTTGCCTCTTGAGCCCAAAGACACGAGGGATGAGGTAAAAATATCACAAGTATGAAATCACAGCAACTATTTTGCCCTCTTAGTTGCAAACAAAGAAGAACTGCACGCAAAGAAAAAGTACAATCAGACTTGG
>NC_134478.1:50225320-50258693 GCF_964194025.1 Convolutriloba macropyga
ATACTTTGCAAAAATTCTTTCCGCCCTGGGAAAAAATGACACTAAGCGGCTATTCACTAACAGTAGAAAAAAATTAAAATTAACTAAAACTTGAGTAAACAATAGTGTGCCAATTTGTAATGAAAAAATCTGCCAGTACCATCTGCCAATCATAACAAAATATTCTACTGTAAAATTTGTCCACCTTTTGAACCAGACAGATATTCCAATATGCGAAGCCTAGTTTTTCGGTTAATACAAAGTCCAGCGCAACTCAAGCCTCATATCTCAAGCATCTCTAGTCCGTTAGTACCCGTGTCCAAACCTACACACAGACCTAGTCCATGCTAGACGCTCTTTTCCAATTTAAGCCAAAATCTATTTTTTTAATAAGCTCTAAAAGCAGACTAACCGCAACGAACAAAAAATCTCCAAAATTTAGCTCGTTACCTCCTTACACAGACTTTTAAATAGCAAATACAGTTTTGTCAAAGACCTCAAAAACACCAGTTCCATCAAGAGCACCACAAAGTCAAAAAATCATAATCAATTAATCGAACACTCTAATACTTCAACCAGTCCATTAGTTTTTGTTGCCACAGCAATAGAGAAATCTCAACGTTACTACAACGAGTACATACTATCTCGACAATTAAAGAAACGCAACCAAATTTTAGTAAAGCTAGTCTCGTCTTGAAAAAAAGGCACACCCAAACCCATTAAAGACACCATTTTTTACAACACCTGTTTCATTGATAGCAGTTGTTGTAGAAAAATTGTGTCCTTAATGGGTTTGTGTCTGTCTTCTGGTTCGAGACTAGCCAAACTAAAGTTTGGTTGCGTTTCTTTATTTGTTGAGACAGTACGTACTCGTAGCAAATTTGAGATTTTGCTATTGTTATGACAATAAAACCTAATGGACAGGTTGTGGTGCTCTTGGTGGATCTGGTGTTTTTGAGGTCTGTGACGAAACTGTGTTTGCTAGAGGCTTGAGCTGCGCTGGACTTGTATTTGCGAAAAATAAAGCTTCGCAATTTTGAATATCTGTCTGGTTCAAAACGTGGACAAGTTTTACAGTAGAATATTTTGTTATGATTGGCAGATGGGACTGGCAGATTTTTTCATTACAAATTGAAACACCATTGTTTACTCAAGTTTTAGTTAATTTGAGTTTTTTCTACTGTTAGTAAATAGCCGTTTAGTGTCATTTTTTCCCTGGGCGGAAAGAGATTTTCAAAGAGTGTTGTTAGTTAATAGTTTTCCAAAAATATTTCTCAAGGAAGGTTTTCTTCAGGGAAAAGTGGTGAAAGAAAACCGTAAACTCTTTGCCCCATCGAGGGAAACTAGATTGTTTCTTTTTTCGGGAAAAAAATTAAAGCGTTATGCTAACTTGTGTGCTGCTAGCCATAGCGACAGTTTGGGTTTCATAGCGTATCGTAAATTATGTGTATGTATGAAAGTTGCTTGTTAAGAGTGTTCCAATAAAGGTTGTGTTTTTGAACTAATAACGTTTGTTTCGTTTTTTGTTTTGCAACCACTTATTTTTTGTGTGTCCTAACTTGGGGCGATTACTATCTAGAATAAGATATTAATTTTGCTTTTCAAAAGATAATTCTTCAGGAAAACAGGAAACCACAGTTTTCTGCTGACAAATGATTCACTTGCCTTCGAAAAATTTTCGTTTGGATGTCTCTTGTGTGAGCAAGCCGGTTATTTTATATGGACCTAACCTTCGTCTTTAGGGAAAACTGATTTTTAGTACAACAAAAACAAATGTATTAATTTTTATCAGTGGACTTTGCGAAAACAGCGCTTTACAAGTTTGAGTTATTCTGAGTTTTGTTCTACTGTTAGTGAATGGTTGTTTGTTGATTTTTTTTCAGTGCGGAGGAAAATGAAAATTCGCCACAATTAAAAGAAAGTAGAAAATTTGCAAAAAGATATTATTAAAATTTTTTTTCAAATCTTTTTTCTCGCCGAAAGTTTTTATTCAGGGGAAAGTGGTGAACGAAAAAGGTATACTCGTTGCCCCATCGAGGAAAACTATACCGTTCCATTTTACTGGGAAATGAAAATAAAGCATTATGCTAACTTGTTTTCTGCTAGTCATAGCCAGAGTTTGGATTTCAAAGCGTATCGTATTTTACGTGTATTTATAAAAGGTGTTTAATGGGAGTATTTCAATAAAGGTTGTGTGTTTGCACTAATAAAGTTTGTTTCGTTTTTTGTTTTGCAGCCGCTGATTTTGGGGGGGTTCACTTGCGGAGATTATAATCCAGAAAAAGACTAAAATTTTTCTTTTTAAAAGATAATTCTTTAGTAAAATCGGAACCAACAATTTTCCTCTGACAAAAGATTCACTTGATTTGAAAATCTTCGCGTTTGAATATAAATTACGTAGGCGCGTCGATGTTTTTATATGGACCTACTTTACGTGGCCTTAGTTTTTAGAGAAAACAAGTTTTTTGATGCGACAAAAACAAATGTGTTATATTTTACCAGTTGGACTGTGAGAAGACAGCGCTTAAGGAGTAATGGTAAAAATTTATTTTGGATTAGGTGGTTTGCAATATCTTGATAGAATCCGTTCTCTGTTTTGGGAACCAAAACCAACAAGCACTGCTTTTTTGCATCCTTCTGGGGGTTGTGAATGTTGACGGAGAAGATCTTTCTTTCTTTCTTTCTTTCTTTCTCTCTCTCTCTCTCTCTCTCTCTCTCTCTCTCTTTCTCTCTCTGTCTCTCTCTCTCTCTCTCTCTCTCTCTCTTTCTCTCTCCCCCCTCTCTCTCTCTATCTCTCTCTCTCTCTCTCTCTCTCTCTCTCTCTCTCTCGCTCTCTCTCTCTCTCTCTCTCTCTCTCTCTCTCTCTCTCTCTCTCTTGCTCTTCTCTCTGTGTGTGTTTGTGTGTGGTTATGTATTAAGACAAGGGATTTCATGACAATTCAACTGATGTAGTGCAATGTCCAAACGCACAGGAAGTAGACGATAAATGAAACAGGATTAGTTATTGACTTTTCGTCTGAAAATGTTTCCATGCAGTGATAGACCTATATTAGTTTTTATTTGTGAGATAAATTTCTTTGAGACTTTTTTTTTACTTTAAGAGTTCAAGTATCTTATTGTGCATTGAGAACTTTTTTTAAAAAAAAACTGGCTAACTGTCTATTGCGTTTTTCAGCCAATTGAAATGATCTTTTATGTGGTCTAATTTGTAACTTTAAATGTTTGTAACTGCCGTTGTAACAAATCTCAGACAGAAAAAATATTCACGTTACGTTTTTGCAGGGGGAAACAGATCAAAGCGTTGTGCTTACTTGTCTTTTGCTAATTATAGCAAGAATTTGGACTTCATAGTGTTTTGTATATAATGTGTAGGATAAAAAAAATAAACTTTGCTCGTCAAGCACGAATTTTGTCTGTGGCATAAAAATTTTCCAATCTTTCGGAGATTGTCGCTGCTTTGCAGTATTTCGGATTAGATACATAAGCGGATTTATAAGAGACAGTCTGTCTATATATGAAGTTGAAGATAAAAGGGTGAAATTTAGTGTTTCAGTATACCTTTTGTGCTTGCGCTATTAACCTTTCTTTTTTGGTAATGATGTGAAAATGTTACATCCCTTGACTTCGTAACATACAATCTTTTTCAACAAAACAGTGTATGCTTTATCCTCTTTTGCAACTGCTGGTTTCGGTGGGTTTCACTTCATGAGATAAATATCTAGAAATTTTTTTCTGTTTGCTCTCTAATACATAATTTTATAGCAAATTAGGTAACAAAGTCATTACTGTGATTAATAAATGGTTTGCCTTTGAAATCTTTGTGTTTGAATAAAAGTTGTTTGTGAATGTTGATTATTCTATTGACCTATCTCTTGTGGATGTAGTTTTTAGGAAAATCAGTTGTATTGTTTTTATTGCTGCAAGAAAATTTTAATGAATATTAAACACGTAAGCTGTGATAAAACATCGCCCATAAACGATGGTAGAAGTTTATTTTGGATTAAGTGCTTTGTAATCTCTTGATGATTAGTAATGAGTGTCTCTCTCTGAGTTTGGAAGAAGAAGCAATAGCTACTTTTCATTGTTATAAGTTGTGGTTGATGACAGAGACGCCTCGTGTGTATGTTTTCGTGTGTGCGTGTGTGTGTATGTGTGTGTGTGTGTGCGTGTGTGTGTGCGTGTGTGTGTGTGTATGTGTGTGTGTGTGTCTGTGTGTGTGTGTGTGTGTGTGTGTGTGTGTGTGCGCGTGTGTGTGTATGTGTGTGAGTGTGTGTGTTTGAACATGGAATCACATGACATGCTAACTGATGATTTGCGATCTCTGAATGGACTTGAGCCTAAATTAGTGCGTAGCTTTGAGACAAAAAAATTTGGGGAATTTTTTACATAACTATTCCATGTGTTTTTTGTTGTCTGTTCAGAACTGTTCCATGACTCAATTGTGGTTATTTATCTTTTGTTATTTTCAACCAATCAATTTGATCGCGAAGCGTAAGGCGTCCTTGGTTTAATTTGTACGTAGGACAGAAGAGTGTAATTTCATCGTTATTATACTAATTCACGTTATCTCTAAGGTGGTCTAGAATAACGAGTTTTGTATGTTAAATGATCAAGCAAGATTTTTTTTTGCCTTATTAGAGTTTTTTCAGACCGAAAACTTTAAAACAAAAAAAAACGAGAGAATGGCTCTTAAATAACAAAATCTTTGAATTTTTTCTCAGATGGGGAGAGGTAGGAGTCTTTGTAAGCATTGATTTGAGATAGTTGATTTTAGCAGAAATATCCAACGTAAGCCTGTTCACGAGACTTCAAAATGTTTTGCATAGATTTTCTAGTTTAGAAATCTAAGCGAGATCTTGCGTCAAAATGTCAATCAATTTTTTTAAATTGAGGAAATAGTTTCTTTGTTCTTATATTTTTATAAGTATCATCAAATCCTGGATGACCTAAATGATCAATTAAATATGATTTATGAAAGACAGCAAAAAAAAGTTCAACGGGCAGATTTTTGGCATTATTTTCTGTATGAAAGCAGAGAAACCTGTTCGTTTCCTTCATATTTTTTTCAATAAAATGTTGAAAAGAAAATTTATTGGCTCTTACAGGGATAGTTTATGTAAACGGACATCTTTTCTTATTTTCACCTATGGTTTTTGTTGTATTACTGTGTTGCTGTGTTTCGAAGGGAAAATTTTCCTTTTTTTCGTCTGTTTCTTGGGAGAAAAAACCAAATTTTTTGCAGTGCTTTTGCTGCGAGATCTTTTGCTACTGCGAAGGAAAAGTTCATCAGTTTTATCAGTTCGGCTTGTTCCGTTGAAGTGATTTGTTTTGAGAGAGGTTCTGTTTTGTTAGTCATTAATGTAACATCTGTGTGTTGTTCAAAATGGTGTATTATAGGAATAACTTTTGTTTATCTTTTTTTTCTTATTCGTTTTGTAGTGTTTTGACAGGTAAGGCTTTTATGTGAATTTTGTATATGACATCAAGAGAAACTGATTTTTGTGTTGAATCTAATATATAGCGATAAAAAGTAGGACAATGGGGCCTTTCTTTTTTATGTGGTTTACTATTTTTTTAATAGAAAAGATGCAGAGCAGTAAAGAAGAGTTTTCGTAATTGAGTCAAAAAGATTTCACAGTAGTTTTTGGTTTTCGACACTTTGTAAACTATGCTGGTCTTGTATTGTCATTGTGAGAGCTTTACTGTGAGCTTCTGGACGAGAAAGTTTTTTAAAACCTTAGACCAGGCACTATGTTTTTTACTTTGTTTCACTATTTTTTTAAATAGAATAGATGCAGAGCAGTGAAGAAGAGTTTTCGTTATATGTCAAAAAGTTTTTTTTAATAGTTTTCGGTTTTCTACACCTTGTAGACTATGCTGGTCTTGTATTGTCATTATGAGAGCTTTACTGAGGGCATCTGGTCGAGAAAGCTTTTTGAAACCTTAGACCAGGCACTATGTAGGTTTAGAAACTTCATCAAGAGTACATGTAATTTTTTTATCCACTTGGTTTGGTTTAAATTCCCTGTGAGCAAAAAGTATTTGAGGTCTGTGTATTGAATGATTGGGTGTTGTGACACATAATACTAGAAAATGATATTCTTATAACAACTAAATAATGAGTGAGATTTCGGATGAATTGTTGATAAACCAAGGCCTGCTGTAGAGAAAAGTGTTGAGTTAGTGGCGAAGAGTTCGTTTCTCCCAAAATAGTGATTTGTAGAAACGCTTGGCCTATTCCATAGCTGGAAGAGCTGCATTTTGTACTAAATTGTTTGGTTGTGTTTGGTGTTGCTAGGACGGATTTTCCCGCTCACGATTTCTTTTTCTTTTTTCATTCGGTCAATTGTTTGTTGGTGTCTTATGGTCCATTTAAAATCTACTGCAGTTCTAAACTCTAAATGTAACAAATCAAGGTAGAAAATCAGGCTCCATTTATACATTACAATTGGCGCCATGGGCACACATGTTATGGTCAAAAAACGGGAAATCCATTACCATAAATATTTTTCCAAGTGATTGTCAACCATTTCAGTCATCCTCAATAAAATCAACAAACATGAAGCGCATCAACTGAAAAATGATGGGGATGAAAATCAGGAAATGAAAGGGTTTTTCAGGACGGTATTGTATATAGGGGGAAGGAAATGTGTGCGGGGAGAGAAAGTATAAAGGAACTTGTTCCTTTACTCTCCCTGCAAAGAAAAGTTAACAATTGAGATGAAACTGTAAACACAATTAAAAAAAGCACAATAGTTTTTAATCACAAATTGAAGTTTTTCAAGGAACTTGGTTCAGTGACCCTCAGGAGCAATTGACAACCATTGCAATTGACAACCTAGGCATAGGGTTACCGCTGGTCTTTAGAATTCTTCTGTAGCCGGCTGGTTGTCGAAGCTCATTGCTATTCAGTTTACACCTTTTTCTGCTTTCATAACCTTTCCAAGAGGCCAGTGTCCCCAGTTGCAAAACCTTTGAGAACGCACACATGGAAACCTTCGTCCAGCTCATCACTTGATTTTTGCCATTTCGTTGCTGAGCTCAGAAACATATTCGTTTATCAGCCTAATCCATTAATGTTCAAGCATTGTCTGCATCAATATGAAGTCCTTAGTGGAGAACTGTCGGTTGTTGTTCAAAAGAGGTTTCAAACACATGTGAGTTCTGCAAAGGAGATAGTGATTACTAGTAAAATGTCTCTCACCTGAGATGCTGCAACCCATTTGTGTAAAAGACCTGGAGTTCAAAATTGCCTTCGCCTCTGCCACAACTATCTGGAAAAATGACAGTGTTAGGTTCCGACTGCCCGGCACTATAAGAAGACTCTGCGGCCTGTGTCACTATCTCCCAGACTCCTCCGAATTGGGGTGCCAATGTTGGGTTAAAAGTCCACTGTGTATTCCGTCGAGCCAATTGCCGCCTGAGTTTTTTGTTGTGCGGCTGGTAGTCTCTGGAATTTTAATTTCCTTGCTTGGCGTGCTCCAATTTATTTTTTGTCATTGTCACTCGAAATCGGGTCGGCGTATCCACGTCATGATACAAATAAGCGGATGGCCATGAGGAGACAATTGGTTCAGAGGTCATGGCTTATTTTAAGTGAACTGCTTCGCTGACCAGTCATGTGAACAAGCAGACGTAGTGCATCTGGGTGCCTGCCCTCTTGTCCTCAATGCAGAAAAGTCCAAACATGTCCCCCGGAATTGACAAAAGGGTATGGTTGTTTGCATTTGGAATGCTGCTTCCTGGTAGATCAGCCATCTCTGGTCTCAAATTGTCTGCCCTCCATCTTCTGTCAAGGAAACAGTACTCCCTCAGACTTATCCGCATTTTCGCGATCAAATCATCAAGAAAGTCCGTTGCAGGTGAGCCTTCAGATGTTGCACACCATGATGGCCCGAGTCAAGGTGTAACTTTTCAACCAAAAGATTTTTGTATTTCTTTTACTGCTAAGAAGTATGCGCGGATGCTTCCTACTGTATATTAGTGGTGCCTCTTTAGGTCTTCCTACCCTCAAAATCCGTCGTCTTCTAGAAAAGGAGTGAGAGGCATAAGTTTGTCTTCTTTCTCAAGACTGCTTCCCTTCAACTGTGAGGAAACTGTTCCTGAGCAAAACTCTTTTTGAGATTTTGTGATAGAGTAGTTCCGTGCCCTGGTCTCATCTAATGCAAATCATCAGTGTTCGAGGTTTCAGGTAATTTGTTTAGTATTATCGTTCGGACTGTTGCCCTTAAGCGTCTTGTTGCCTGAATCACCATTCTGGTTGAGTTGAGTCCTCAACTTCATGTTGAAAATCTTTCAACCTCAATGCTTGATTGTGTAGCGCATGTGTGGGGATCACTCTCCGCGAAGAAATTCCAGGAATCTTTAGGTGTGCTCAGAAAATCTGGTGGTTCAAGCCACAGTTTTGGGATGTCCTATGGAATGAGAGCTTGGGAGTTCTGGCCAGCGTGAATCGTCTTTCCAGGGAGGTGTCTCCAGTGGTCTGTGATCAAACTCTAGTGAACTTTGCCCAATCTGTTGACAATGTACCTCTTCTGTCTTTGGCTGGATTGGATCCATCCAAGTGTAGCTCTGCTAGCTTTCCAAAAGTGCTTTGAGCACATGGTCATTTTCATCTTGCTCTCACAGAACCCAGCCAGCTTTGTTCCAGGTGATACCACTTCAATTTACTTTTTTGGAATGCGCAGGTGCTTGATCGGTGATACTTTTGGTTTGTTGATCACATAACGTTATATGGAAGATCCATCGGCGTTGGTTATCCTCAGACACACTATCGCAGCAATTGTACTAATTCATGCATCAGTGAGCTTGTGAATATGATGAGTTCCGGTAATGTTGAGAAGCAAGCATCTAGGATTTTGGATTGAAGTCATGGTGTCGAATTCCTCCATCCCGTTTTTGTAGTTCTTGTTAGCAGCATTCTGACACTGATGGATCCCAGTTTTTCACTTTTTAATGACTTTCTGGAGAGTAGATCTAAATTTAATGGCAATAGGTGAATTCAATCCAACTGAATCGAACTGAGAAGCTTTAATTGAAAGCACCTTTTTTGAGTCAGCTGCTGTCCTTTTTAGAGAAGGTTTGGTTTAGCAAATATCAGCTTGTCCGTTCTAGGGTTCCTCGACTGTCCAAGTATCCTTTGAGTTTTCTTTTCTATTTTTTTTCTACTGTTAAATTGAATCCACCTGACTGCAAAACAGTTTTATTTCTTCCGCATTTCTGCGGGCAAATTTTTCAGAAGGGTAGGTCTGCATGAAATCATCCGAGTAAAACTGCTGCTTGATTGCTGCCTGGTAGATGACTCATGCCTCTGAATGGTCTTTTTTGTGGTCATTTGCACACTGCTGCAGAACAAAGATCGCACAAGAAGGTGGACATGTAGCTCTAAAAATGAGTCGATTGTAATTGAAGATCTTCTCAGTGCCATCCTTGGACCAGAGAGAACGTAGATCGTTCCGATCTTGTGGTTGGATGTCAATTTGCATTTCATTGCCTCAGTGTCTGCTATTGAGTACTGTCTGAGGTGTAGAAGAAGGCAATGCAAAGTAGATCGTGACCTATCAGCAATGCATGTGTGAGTGAGATTCTTTGGTATTTAAAAGCAGCAAATGTGACGCTGCGGATTTTTGAGACTCTGGCTCCCGTTTATTGATCACTGGTTGATGAGGAAGGTAACAAACAGAGCTTAAGCTTTTGGGTTTACAGCATTGATTTATTTTGTTTTTTCAATTCTTTTTTGAATTGATTCCTCGTTGTGCACTCTTTCAATTTGGTGTCCTTGTCCAACCTCTGCAGCAGAGCGTGCCTGTGAACTTTGGCCATCAAGAATTTGTTAGGGAGTTTGATGTCTTTCTTCCATAGAAGTGCAATCGTGTATCTGTCACGTATGTGTTTAATGTAAATATTGAGTGTAGACACGGCTTCGTTGTCATCTGAAGTCTGTCCATTGGAAAGACACTGTATGAAGTTAACTCCCTCAATGGTCCAGAAAAGCTAGAGGAGATCTTCATCTGACACGTCTTGTCGTCTCTCGATATGATTGAAAATTGCCATATTTGTGTTGTTTGATTGTCCGAGCCTCTTGTGCGTGTACCCCCAAAGAAAAAAGCCCTCTTAGTTTCCAACTAAGAAAATTGTGGACTCCGTATGAGGTGCCAGTGGGTCCAGTTGTGAACTTTCTGGGAAATTTAGCTGCGAATGCATCTGCTCCACTCGGTATTCCTGTATGATTGTCCCTGATTATTAGGAATATTAAATTCTGGAGGTAAGAATGGTCTATGCAAATCTCTTTTAACACTTCAGTTTGAACTCTTGGCATCAGAGACTCCTCCCTTGCCGTTGCATAAACAGGAGGTCTGATCAAAGTATAATTGCTGAACAAAGATCCTTTGCCAAACAAGATATCTGCTGTTTAAGCAAGTGTTCACAAAGAAGTGAAGCTAGTGGTAGGGTTATGTCTTTGGGTTGTTGAACTTGAAGTGCATCGGCAACCTTCTGTGTTATTAGTTTGTTGTCACTGCTACTGTTTAGCAATGAGCACGTTTCAATGAAAAAATCTCTGTTGGAAAGCGTTACGATTATCGCCTGAAACCGTTTGTGAGGTCTGATCCAAGAATTTTCTTGTGGTTTCTGCAAGTGTATTTTTGTTGCGGAACAGTTGCCTTCTGCTGGGCTACAGTGCGCTGAATGTGATTCTGCTGTCTGTTGTTGTTGCTGTTATGCTTTTTCATCGGCTGACGACGAAAACCCATTTTTATTAAATTTGCCCCTGTGTGAAGTGCTGGTGTTGGATCTACTTTGTTTGTTATGGTATCATTTTTGCTGGTTGTTGTTTGAGCTTGTCTGTCAGCTGGCTATGATTTTCATTATTAAAGTTACCTCCAAAGTTTGATTGGTTTCGTTATGTTTCGTTTCTGAAGATGACTTCTATGTTTTGTGAGATTTGACTCCAGGTTCCACTTGGTCATGCATCTTGTTGTTGCTACATTGCATCTGTTCAATAGACTGTAGAGTACTGGCAGCCATTGCTTGTGTCCACGAGGTAATTTGCCCCCTTTGTTTTTTTGGGATGAGGCCCTTTTCATGAGCTCTTAGTTAGTCAGGGCAGAGATTGAACCTCCTCACACAACCTTGTCGGTCAAACACTGACTCTTCAAGTATTCGGGACAACGATCAAAATTTTGTGAGCAGAGTTGACATGACACGTGCATTGAAACCTTCTAGAAGAATTGTCCACTCTGGTTCTCTGGATCCCTTGTGGGAAGATGTCCTCGCAAGCTTCTGCGTAGGAGTCAACCCAATCAGCACAGTGGGTTCTTAGGTTGAAACACAGGCTGACTTCTTCTGTGTTGATTCAATCTGATTACCATGGTAGCGTTCATTTTCTCAAAACGGCTGAAAGCTTTAGATAAGCTTCAAAGCTGTGAAAACGGAAAGTCTGTATCTGTGTCCTCAAAAAAGATGAAAAGCTTGGAAAAAAGTTTGGGTCGTATAATCTGCGTTTAGGCCACTTTTCCAATTGATGCAGTTATGCAGCAACAATATGCTTTGCTTTGCAGAGTTTTCTAGTGAGGTCAGCGATGGCTTCATCTTCGTAGCCCCAATAGTAGGAGTACACAATTATGGAATCTCTTGCTCTATGTGTTTCAAAATTTTGAAGGTATATCAATTTTTGGGCATCACTGAGGCCGCTGTATTTGCGAATACTTGGTTTGAAGAGTTTGAACCACTGATGCCATTTTCGAAGATCACCATTGATATTTTCAATTTTTTTTGAGCAAACTCATTGGTTCTTGAAACCATTGCTTGGTGTTGCATTCAAACTGTTAGAAAACCCTGGAGCTCGTGAAGCCATGGTATGGGCGTTGTTATAGATGTTGTTATAGAGTCCATCGGGTCCGGAACAATTGTCAATTGGTTGTTGTTTGTTTTGGGGTTTGTATCAATGGCTCATGGTCGGGCCAGCTTGGCTATTGATGTGAAAGGAACCTGGTCGATTAGATTGCCCTGCTTTGTTTTTCTTACTCTCATTTCGGCTCTGTCTTTGAACATGATTCTTTTCTCTGTTCTTCTCAGTGTCCTTGATGAAAATTACTTCTTTTTTCCTCCCTCTGTCGTGTTAAGAAGGGGTTCGAAATTGTCCGGGTCTTCCTATTTGGACGAGATCTCTGTGTTAGTCTGCTGAGCATTGCGGCTTGCGAACTGAGATTGTGATGCACTTTTGATTAATTGGTGTTGTCTCCTCTGTAGATTAGGGGAGAACGGTGCTGATGTGTTAAGAGCAGATTCAGTGTCGCTTGCCTCCGTTCTGTGTGCTCTCTGTTTTCATTTCGGCTTGAATATGTTTTGCTTGGCAGATTTATTAGCAGGTGATTTGAGCACGTCACTTGTCCGTGGCAGCTTCATGAGTTCACTTCAACTTGTATCTAAGTTCATTTTCTTTAATCTTATGAGTTCCAAACTTATACATAGTAAGCTTAGATCTTCGTTTCTATTGCTTTGTTTTGCGAATAGGTCCTTTACAGCGGTCCATTCTATCGCCTTAAGCTGAAGTGGTTGCTTGAGGCTGTTCTTTGCTGTTGATGACGCTTTGGACTTATTTGGAAGGTCGGCTGTGTTAGAAAACTATTTTCTTTTACACAGTATATACAGCATTGTTCTTGCACTATAGCACTATTCTTGAATTTGTTATGGTAGACACATTAAACTAATGAGGCGAGTGCTTACTTAATGTTTTTATTTAATGCTTTTTAGCTTCGTTTGTGCTCGTCGCTATCACTAATTTGTGATGTTTGATACATATAAAATGCTTCATTGATCAGAAGCTCTGTTGAGTTAAACTTTTTCAGTAATCAGCGAAATTTGTACAAATTTAGACAAATAAGTGATTTTTTCCGGGTGCTTCTTTGTTTTTTGGCGCAACAGACAGAACCTTAACCTCTTTTGGCTAACTGTTGATAATTTTTTCGTTTGTCTACTGACACTGGTCGAGGTATGACTTCACAGTTCTATAAATCTCACTGTAGCAAGGGCATACAAGGTCTTGTTACTAATTCTGAGACAACGTGTGTTAGCGGTGATTTGAATTAAAACTAGAGGAGGAACTACTCCTATCAGAAGTAGTGCGGAATTAGAAGATAGCTATTTTGATCCAACAATATCTAGACGCCTGTTAAAATCCAGCCTTCGAATTCACAAAGCGACATCCAAATCTGCTAGTAGGGGCAGCGCATCTTTCGTGACCAGGCACTCCACGCAAGTGTCCTTCTCATGAGAACTCTAATCTCAACCTCACTTCTAGGGGCAGATAAAAATTAGTTTGGAGCTTGTGTGTCTGTGATGATTTTGATTAAAAAATCATGATGTTATCAAAACCAGAGCCTAAAATGTTCAAAAGAGTCAAATATCTAAGTTCCCCTATATAATATCAAAAATCCTCAAGTCTGAGTCGAGCAAGTTTCATGGTTTTTAACTCGGGAATGTTTATGCTATTCGGCCAAAGTTTTGCCTAATAAGACTACCAACACACTGAGAGTTGCACTCATGTTAGCAGAAAAAGCTCTATAAATAGATTACAATTCGTGCCATGCGCACACAATTTATGGTCAAAACAGAAATTTCCCTACTAAATTGATACTGGAATTGAATGTCAACTACTTCTGACTTCAATAAAATCCACAATTTTAAAGTGTGTCAATAAAATTGATCTTTGTACCTTTTTGGTATGGGCACGCTCTGGATTTGATGTTCCCTGGTATCAAATAATGTGTTGTCATGTAGCACTTCAATTTGTAAAAATATAGCAAGCACGCCGAGGGCATAAGTTACACTGCTAATAAACAAGGAAAGGGACCTTAAACTGAATTCATTCCAGCCTTCTCTCTCAACTCGCCTAGTTTTTGATAAAATTTTTAAAAGAAATGACAATAAAATTAAATTTAGGTTCCTACATCTACTACAAGGACTTCCAAGGTGGGAAAGAGTTGAGTGATTATTTGGAGTACCTGAGAGGCAATTGGACTGCATACATGGAATACCATAAATGGAGACAATATTACACTGTTCATGATATAGAAGAGGCTCAAGATGAACTATATTGTGATATATGCAAGAGATTGAAAGTAGAGAAAGAAAGTGGATATAAGAAAACTTATATAATACCTGATGTACCGGAGTTCTACGCAAGAATGCAAACCTGCATTCGTTAGTAGAGGATATACCACCCACTACCATCCGGCGACCAGACTTACACTTCCCTGCCCAGCCCAGCCCTGCCTCTCCCTGACCCTTTCCTACATGCACACTCAGTGAAACCTCAGCCCAGGATGTCTCCAGAAAGCACCCAATTCAAAACATTTTTTGTGGTGGGGGGGGGGGGGGTCGTCAGCTGAAAATATTGGACACCTGAAGCTGATGTCGTCATTATAAAATCATTATCAAATTATTATCATTATCAAGATTATGAAATTCCAATTTTTGTTCCGTTGTGCCCCCCCCCCCCCCAACCAGCCCTCACCTCCAAGCTGTTAGCAGGTCCAATTTGGAATGGAAGATAAATGAATTGTGAAAAAACAATTGTGAATTTTTTTTATATTTGGAAAAGGATGCATTACTCTTATTGCATTTGAACATAAATATGAAATTTTTCTCTTACTCAATAAATTTTTGCACAACATTCACATTAATTACAAGTTTTTAGCAAAATACTGCAAAACCAATTTTCTTCTGATTCGTTCGGACGCCATCTTAGCGGTGTGAGGAACTACGAGCTCACGTATTTTTTTTGTTCAGCCAGTTTTGGTCGAAGAATGTTTTCATCGTAGAGAGTTGCAACTGGTATCATCAGATAACTATTCAAACGTAGAATGATTTCAAATTAAAAAGGTGTTTTTTGAATATCGCTGTATTCCGAGGAGTTATCGAGGTTTAAAAATTTGGAACAAGCGACTTTGAAAACAATTTTGAAAAAATTGTGAACATGCGACTGATTTCCGTTCTCATTTGTTACATGATGCCGTACATTTTGCTCGATTTTTCACCATTTTTGCAAACAGACGCTGAAAAGTGTAGACAAAATGGCAGAGGATTTCACCCTCACAAATAGCAGAAGTTTTTGAACTGATTGAACTGATTTTTTGGCTCGTAAACTTGGAGAGGGTTTATTTTTTTCTAGAATTATATATTACTCCTTCTTGCTCTTTCAAATTAATTTTTAAATGAAACCCAACATATTTTTGATACGTTGAGAGTTTTGTGAAAATATGTCTAGCTCAACGAGATGGTACAATTATGTGTTCTTAATATTGTGCAGCGATCGCAATTTTTTTTTTGAAAATTGTGAATGCCTACAAAAAACAAAGGATGCAAAATAAATTGTGGAGCTGAAGCTTGCGAAAGATTTTTGCACTTTTCTTATTTTTGTGTCAATTACGGACAGTTAGGATTTCATTTCAAAGTCCACTAATGCAAGTCATTGCTTGGGGTCAATTATTGCGAGTTTTAAAGTACTTTTTGAGGTTTACTATCACTTACCGTACAATTCGTGGTCTTTTTGTTGGTTATCCATCAAACAGTTTTTTTGTTGGCCTTCTGAAATGGCAGAAGTTGATCTATCTGGTTGTCAATTGTTATTTAATGCCTCCTAAGACTGTGAATACATCTGTTAGAAAAACGATGTGTAATTATTTGAACTTCACTCAATGAAATCATAAATTTTCAAAGAAATTTTGTTCCTTTGGATTACTTACCGAATTATTGAGTTTTTTTGTGTTTGTCACATTGTCACATTCATAAGATCTTCCATTGCCATTCAAAAGGAGCTAAGTTGATGTTTTGTAGTATTTTTAGTGAGTAGTTTAACATTACTATGGTTCGACAATTTTTTGTCGCAAGTTTTCTTGAATTTTTTTGCCTGTATCTGTCATTTTTTTTGCAAAAGTTTGAGGTATAACATATTATGAACGTTGAAAGGTCCAGTAAAAAAACTGAAAGTCAAAATTTAGTTCCTTTTGAGATATAGGAAAATTCTTTCAATGATTCCACTGTATAGGTAATGGCTTTTAAAAACTTAGATGTTACTTGTTTTCTTCTTTAAAAGTCGGTGTTTCTTTTTTGTTGTTTTTTTTTCGCGCAGTCTCACTAAAAAGAGGCCCCAGAGAAAATCAATTGAGGCACCAGAAACCCAAATTAATTTTCGGGTTGATAGCAGATGTATTAATTGGATTTAAAGATGTCCAACGGTTTTTTGTATTTTCCCTTTTTTACCCTGGTTTGTCATGTTTTAGGTGACCTTTTGCCCTTTTCATTGAGGATAGGCTTCAACTGTTTTATAGTGAAGAACAAGTTGTTTCATTCACTTTAGGTTTTCTCGGATGCTGTTTTTTCGTTTGTATCAATTTGTTTTTTTTTTAATTTAAAAGTCTTTGAAATGTATATTCAACATTAGCATTGGTTATTGTTTGTTGTTAATGTTGTTTTGGCAAAATGGTGAAAAACCATGTCTGTTCTGACCCCATCTTAGCGGGGAGAGGAACTATATGCTAACGTGTTTTTGGTTTAGTTAATTCTGGTCGATCCATATGTTCATAGAGAGCTGTGAGTGACATCATCAAGCAAATTAAGAGAGGGTCTTTTTGACTTCTCCGTTATTCCGAGGACTTAACAGGGTTCGAAATATTTGTGAACACGGGACTGATATCGGTTCTCATTTATAACTTTTTGCCGTATATTTCGCTCACTTTTCATAAATTTCACTAACAGATACTGAAAATTGTGAGCAAAATAGTAATTGGTTTTACCTTCAAAACTAAAAGGGGTTGCTGAACATCTTAAAATTTTTTGGCTAGAACTAGCTTGTTTTAAAGAAAAATGGCAACAAATTTGCATTGTTACCCCAAATAGCCTGAAGCATAGAGTAAAAACATCTGACTCCAACCTCGTAAACTTCGAGATGTTTTTTTTTTAGTTTTGCTTTTGAGAGATTGTTCTAGAAATATAAAATGCCACTTTTTGCAAATTCAAATTAATTTTCATCTTAGAAGCTTTTAAAAACTTAGAAGTTACTTGTTCTCTTCTTTAAAAAGTCGGTGTTTCTTTTTTGTTGTTTTTTTTTTCGCGCAGTCTCACTAAAAAGAGGCCCCAGAGATAATCGATTGAGGCGCCAGAAATCCAATTTAATTTTTCGGGTTGATAGTAGATGTATTAATTGGATATAACAGTTCTAACTTTTGACAGATTCCATTAGCTTCCTGATGAGTTACTTTGTGTATTTTTGTTACGAACTTTGAATCTATATGTTATCAATGATTTCCAACGGATTTTTGTATTTTCTCTTTTGTGCCCTTGTTTGTTTTGTTTTAGTTGATCTTTTGCCCTTTTTATTGAGGATAGGCTTCAACTACTTAATAGTGAAGAACAAGTTGTTTCAATCACATTAGGTTTTTTCGGATGCTGTTTTTTGTTCGTTTTCCAATTTGTTTTTTTAATTTAAAAGTCTTTGAAATGTATATTCAACATTAGCCTTGGTTATTGTTTGTGGTTAATGTTGTTTTGGCAAAATGGTGAAAAACCATGTCTGTTCTGAACCCATCTTAGCGGGGAGAGGAACTATATGCAAACGTGTTTTTGTTTTAGTCAATTCTGGTCGATAGATATATTCCTAGAGAGTTAAGAGTGATATCATCAAATAACCTTTCAACCGTAGAATTGCAAATTAAGAGGGTATTTTTGACTTTTCCGTTATTCCGAAGACTTAACGGGGTTGGAAATTTTTGTGAACATGCGACTAATTTCCGTTCTTATTTATAACTTTTTGCCGTATATTTTGCTCATTTTGCATCAATTTCGCCAACAGAATCCAAAAAGAATCAACAATATTGTAACTGGTTTTACCTTCAAAGATAAAAAAGGTTGCTGAACATTTTGAACGTTTTTTGGCTAAGTTTTTGACTAAATGTTAGAAAAACTATCTTGTTTTAAAGAAAAATGGCAACAAATTTGCTTTGTTACCCCAAATAGCCGGAAGCATAGAGTAAAAACATCTGACTCCAACCTCGTAAACTTCGAGATGGTTTTTTTTTTAGTTTTGCTTTTGAGTGAGTGTTCTAGAATTAAAAAATGCCCATTTTAGAAAATTCAAATTAATATTTTTCTGAAAAGCAACAAAAATTTGTACGTTCAGATTTTTGTGAAAACATGTCTTGCTCAATGATTTGGCTCAGTTACGTGTTTTTATGATGTGCAGTGATCGCAAAACAAGAATCGGTCTAATTATGGATTTCTACAAATAATAAGGATGCGGACTGTATTGCGGAGCTTAAGCTTATAAATGTCTTCTGTTGCGCTTTTTAAAATTATGTAAAGTAAAAGGATTTGAAAATTCATATCAAGGTTCAATTACTAAATTTCACAATTCAGGGTCATTTTTTGCGATTTGTCAGTTTTTCTTGCATTTGCCGTTCGTTTCGTGGTCTTTTAATTTAATATCCTTAACGCAGTTTCCGTTGGCCTTCTGAATTGATAGAAGTTAATCTTTCTAGCTGTCAGTTGATGTAAACGGCCTCCTAGGACTGTGATTATATCTGTTAGAAAAGCTATGTATAACTTTTCGAACTTCGCCCAATGAAATCATAATTTTTCAAAGAAATTTTGTTACTTTGGAATATTTGCCCTTGGGTTTATTTTTTGGTGTTTTCTCACCTTGTCACATTCATTGCCTTTCAAAGCGAGCTAAGTTGAATATTAGTAATATTTTCAGTGACTAGGTTAACATTTTAAGGGCTCGAACTTTTTACCTCAAAATTATTTGACTTTTTTGCCTGTTTCTGTTGTTTTTGGAGAGTTTTGTCGTATATCATATTCAGAACGCCCAAAGGTCTAACTTACTTCCTATTGTATACGGTATAATGTTTTCACTGGAAGTTAAATGGCTTTTAAAATTTTAAAATTTACTCTTTTTAAGAAAAAACAGTTGTGGTTTTTTGTTTTTTTTTTCGCGCAGTCCCCTTAAAAAGAGGCCACAGTGATGATCGATTGATGCAAAAGAACTCAAACTTACTTTTTTGGGTTAATAGCAGATGGATTGATCAGATTTAACAGTGCTAACTATTCTCAAATTCCATCAGCTTTCACCATGAGTTACATGGTTTATGGTTGTTATCACCTTTCAAACTATTTTTTTATCAAAGACGTCCAACGGATTTTTGTGTTTTTTTCTCTTTTGTGCTCTAAATAGTCTTGTTTTAGTTGACCTGTTACCCACTTTCTTTGAGGATAGAACTCATCCGCTTTATAATGAAGAACAAGTTCTTTCATATAATGTTTTTTGTTGCAATTTTTTGTTTGTATCAATTTGCTGTATTGTTTTAAAAGTTTTTGAATTAAATATTGAATAATGTTTGTTTTTTTTGCTTTGTCTTGACACATAATGTCATCGATGACAGATCTCTTTCTCCTTTGATGAAGCAATAATTTTTCACTTTAATGGTTTAAGTTTATGAAGATCTATTGTACCCATTACGTGTATATTTGAATGGTGCCTGTCTCTTCTGTAATTTAAAAAAAAGTTAGCCAAAAATTTGGATCAGTGGTTCAACAAATTATGAGTGAATGCAAAATACCGAACCTCCGTATTTGCATTGTGTTACAATTTATTGCGATTCTGGATACAAAGTCTTTATTCCAACTAAACTGATCGAAAAAAGATTGACTCAAAAACTCAAATTAGGCAAAAATATTTTGAACAGCATTGATACATTGATTTTTACGTAACTTTGTGTCGGTTCTATTCTTCGTTTAGCTTTCCTAATTGGAATCAGATTGCTTCCTGTTCAGAATCGGGTTCTTTACAATTTGTTTCTTCTAAAAACAGTTTTCTCTCGGACTCATTTTCAGCAGCTCGCAACTGAAAGGTTTTCAACGCCCTTTTTTATTGTACAAAACAAAAATAAACCTGAAACCTATTCTGGATTACAATCAATTAAAACCAGTATATTGCATTGACTGATATTTTAAAAAAAAATCGTGAAACCATTTTTTATTGAAACCCAGAAATTCTGCTCTGGATGACGCTTTTTTCAATCTAGAGATAGCTTTGTACCAACTCTCTTATTGTACAAAGCTATCTGTTAGTACAAAGTTTTAGATTTTTTCTTTATCTTTTTCATATCTTAGATAACACTGTTGGTCATATGCGAATATAACCGCCGTATTCATGTATCTTTTAATTCTGCAAATACAAATGATTCTTTCTTCTTTCTGTGAGGCAAAACACATATCAAGTAGCTGTTTTGGAATCTATTTTAATACAGTCCAAAAATTTCTCCATAAAGAAGTCTTCTCAACACTATTCCTCTGAACTGCACGGTCAGAACGAAACCTTTCTAGAAATATATTATTTCAACATTTTTCGTATGTTATTTAGATAAATATATAAAAAAATATATGTGCCGTTTTTTTTCTGCGGCTTCATTTTGGGTTTCCCGACTATGAGGAATAAGACCTTTTCTTCCAAACTTCAAATATTTGGGACTTGAACAAACTTTGTAGCGGATTATAGCATTTTTTGGCATTGATACTATCAAAAAGAAAAAATGTTTTTATTTCAACTAACCAAAGTTTTGTCATAATGATGATTTCTAAAAAGCCCAGGAGAGAATCTAACCTAGCTCTATTTCTTCCAATGTTTTCGGCATGTCTCGAACATTTCAGAAACTTTAAAGTCATAACTGTGTTCGTCTGCGAAGCCAGATTTTACATTGCTTTTGCTTTTTAAAATGAATTTGACCGGCAGTGGCTGTGTTAATAAAAAAAGACGCTACAGGAAAACTGGTTCAGAGTCTGTTAGTGTGAGGTTTTCATCTGAAGTTCAGACTCTGAACATTTGTGAGCGAAGCCAGATTTTACTTTGTTGCGCTTTTTTGAGAATGAATGTGACCGGCTGTGGCTGCATTACTGAAAAAAAAAACGATGGAGAAACTGGTACAGCATGGTAAAAACCGTGCATGTACTCCTCTTTTTCAAAAGCAAAAACAAGACAAAAAACATTGAAAAAGAAAAACAAACTAGACGAAAAATATCATTATGGCTCGATGGTTGTCAAAACTGCTTTGAAAGCAAACAATTACAACAGAATTTTGATGGATTTGCAAAAAAATGTTGACTGACTTCTAAAAATTGGTTAGCTCAAGTGACATGAATGAAGTATAGAAAACTGCAGCGAAACAAGTTTTAGAAAAAACAGAAAAAAGTCAAGTATAGAAAAGTACAATATTTATTAGATTATTTAATTAACAGCTTTTGATCAAACCATTTTCAGATTATATGTTTTTTAAGTCTTCAGCAAAAGTCATAGGAGCAACGGATGGAGCTGTGAGATATTGGTTGGTATCGATGCAAAAATGAGGAGAAACAATGCAAAATCCAATTTTTTATAAATTTTGTACGAAATCGAAAATTAATTTCCAATTTTATCAGCAAATCTGATTGACAGAAAAATTTAATTTAGTATAACTTCTTACTGTTAAAAAATTATTGCTTCAGCAGTTTTTTCTGAAATTGATTTTTGGCAACTCCAAATTGAAAAGCGTCCAACGCCGGTTTTTCATCATATTGAACAAACAAATAAACGTAACTAGGTCAGGAATACAAGAAATCAGCTGCCATTTTAAAATAAAATTGTGAAACAGGCCTTTATTGGAACCTAGAAATTCTGCTCTGATGACGCCTTTTTCAACTTGAGGATAGTTTTTGACTAATTCGGCGTGGCAATAATGAGAGACGACCAAGAAAATCAAGGGGGAGTTTAACAAAGCTTGTAAATGTTAGCATTTTTTCATTAATTTTCCCAAATCTTTGATTACGTATTTTGTCATATGCGTGAAATTTCTGGACAATATTCTACTATGTGGTTCGGTTTTTTTCTTTGAGGCAGAACCTTGAAAAAGTGGTATTTTCAGTATAATTTCCTTAACAGTCCTGATAAGCTCTGTAAAGTCCTCTCGAAGCTCTACATCTTAACTGCATGCTCAGAAAGAGAGCTTTTCCAGCAAAAGTTCCAACAAGTTTTTCGTATGGCTTTTGAAGGAAAGTAATAAAAAAATTTCTGCTTTATTTTACAGCTTCAATTCTTGTTTCCAGCTAAAAGGAATGAGACCTTACCTTTAAAAAATCATTTAGTTTGAATTTTGAACAAACTTTGTGACGGATTATAGTTTTATTAGATTTGATACTATCAAATAGAAAAATTGTGTTTTTAAAACTATTTTAATTTTAGTTTTCATAATTTAGCGCTGGATGCTAAGGTGTAAACCTCGAGACCAGTTGTGGGCGTCAAAAATGGGAGACCCGGATAAGAGGCTCTAAAAGTATACTGACATCATTTTTTGTTGCTTTTTGCATCCTAAATGACTTCTGATTTCTAAAAGGCACAGGAGAGAATCCGACACAAATCTTTTTCCCACATTATTTCCGACATGACTCGGAAATTTAGAAACTTGAAATTATATATTTTTTGAAAAGCCGCTTTGAGTCAACTCAAATTCCCTTGGAAAACTTCAAAACAACTCTGAAAAGTAGGTTCAGGTATTTTTCCAAAATAAATAACTTTTAATTTTCAAAAAAGTTGACAAAAATTACTTAAGTGTCGATCGTTGTTGAAAATTTTCCAAAACGTTTTTCCAAAATGTTTTGCAATAGCAGTTGAGTACTGATTCAGAGTCTGTTCATGCCATACTTTGCTCTGATATTTCATTATTCAGACTCCGAGCGTTTGTGAGCGAAGCCAGATTTTACATCTATGCGCTTTTATAATATCAATTTTACCGGCAGTGACTGCGTTACTGAAGAAAACTATAGAAAAATGTTTTATGCTTGTATTTTTTTCCAAATCAAAAAAATTTCAATAACAATAACAAAATTAAAGAAAAAGAACTAGGCGAAAAGACAGAGTTTAGCTCGATGTTTGTCAAAAGTGTTTTGAAAGAAATAAAATCAATAGAAAAATCATGCAATAATAGATTGGAAAAATTTTGACTAACCTCGAACCATTGGCGGAGTTAGCTCAAGAGTCATGAAAGAAGAATAGAGAATATTTGCCTGCAAAAAAACAAGTTCAGAAAATTAGCACTAAATATCCAGGTATCGAAGAGGACAATTTTTATTAGATTATTTATTTAACAGCTTTTGATCAAACCATTTTCAGATTAAACGCTCTTTAACTCATCAGCAAAAGCATAAGAACAACGGATGGAGCTGTGAGATTTTGGTATCGATGCAAATATGAAGGAAAAACTAAACAAAATCTAAAAGATTTTCAAAATTTTTGTACGAGTTCAAAAACTGATCTCAAATTTGAGCAGCAAGTTTGATTGATTGAGCAATTTAATTTATTCTTACTTCTTACTGTTACATGTTTACACAATAAAAAACAGTGAACAAAAAAGACAAAAAGCACCCTTTGAAATCATACTAAAAATTTCATTTAATTGAACACTTTAAGCGCAATTGTCAATAACAAAGCTTCCAAGAGCCTTTTTGAATTTCAGCACGGTTTCACCCCCTGATTTGTGGTGTCATATAGAAAAATCATGCAATAATAGATTGAAAAAATTTTGACTAACCTCGAACCGTTGGCGGAGTTAGCTCAAGAGTCATGAAAGAAGAATAGAGAATATTTGCCTGCAAAAAAACAAGTTCAGAAAATTAGCACTAAAAATCCAGGTATCGAAAAGGACAATTTTTATTAGATTTTCTATTTAACAGCTTTTGATCGAACCATTTTCAGATTAAACGCTCTTTACTCATCAGCAAAAGCATAAGAACAGCGGATGGAGATGTGAGATTTTGGTATCAATGCAAATATGAAGGAAAAACTAAACAAAATCTAAAAGATTTTCAAAATTTTTGTACGAGTTCAAAAACTGATCTCAAATTTGAGCAGCAAGTTTGATTGATTGAGCAATTTAATTTATTCTTACTTCTTACTGTTACATGTCTACACAATAAAAAACAATGAACAAAAAAGACAAAAAACACCCTTTGAAATCATACTAAAAATTTCATTTAAACGAACACTTTAAGCGCAATTGTCAATAACAAAGCTTCCAAGAGCCTTTTTGAATTTCAGCACGGTTTCACCCCCTGATTTGTGGTGTCATATAGAAAAATCATGCAATAATAGATTGGAAAAATTTTGACTAACCTCGAACCATTGGCGGAGTTAGCTCAAGAGTCATGAAAGAATAATAGAGAATATTTGCCTGCAAAAAAACAAGTTCAGAAAATTAGCACTAAAAATCCAGGTATCGAAAAGGAAAATTTTTTATTAGATTTTTTATTTAACAGCTTTTGATCAAACGATTTTCAGATTAAACGCTCTTTAACTCATCAGCAAAAGCATAAGAACAACGGATGGAGCTGTGAGATTTTGGTATCGATGCAAATATGAAGGAAAAACTAAACAAAATCTAAAAGATTTTCAAAATTTTTGCACGAGTTCAAAAACTGATCTCAAATTTGAGCAGCAAGTTTGATTGATTGAGCAATTTAATTTATTCTTACTTCTTACTGTTACATGTTTACACAATAAAAAACAGTGAACAAAAAAGAAAAAAAAACACCCTTTGAAATCATACTAAAAATTTCATTTAAACGAACATTTTAAGCGCAATTGTCAATAACAACGCTTCCAAGAGCCTTTTTGAATTTCAGCACGGTTTCACCCCCTGATTTGTGGTGTTGTTTAAAGACTCATTGCATCTACTGTTGCTTTTTACTTTCCACTTTAAGAAGCTTTCCTGTTTGTATAGTAAATTTGCGTAAACCTGGTTTCTATCCCTGAACTACCAAATTTATAAGGCTCAGCTATTTGCAAAAATTATGAAAATTACCAAAGAACCAATATCAAGATGTTTCAGTAAAGCAGAACATATTTGCAAATTTGTACTATTTTATTTCGACTAGGTTTGATGGCATTGTGCTCAAAACCTAACACAAACGGTTAAATAGCCACTGGGAAGTTTTTTTAATGTGTATCTGCAGTAATGAGAAAAGTTTCCGATTTTCGTTCTGGTTTACAGCTAATTCAGAAAAGCATTTTGAATTTTCCTAGGATTCACAGAAAAATAGAGAACACTTTTTCTTTTTTTTTGATCTGATTCAGAAAGGTTTCAGAATCAAAACAGAAACTATTCTGAAAAACTTCTGAATTAGTACTGAAAAGAAATGTTACTCTGCTGAATGAATGTTAGGTACAGTAAAACAATCAAAAACAATACAAAGGTAGAAAGTGATGATGAAGTGATATCTTACTCATCTTTGTGACCAATAGTTTGCTACACTAAGAACAAAATTGCCTACATTGTTAAATTTTGCGTGCGTGTTGTACTGAATTAGTGTATTATTAGTCAATTGAGTAGCAAATGTACTTTTACCAAATGAATGAGGCAATTGCGGTGCGATTGCCAACTTTAGAATTTACTGATTGAATTCCAATTTACGAATCAGTCTTCGGCGACGGGAATGGTTTTGTCTACTTGGCGCTTGCTAATTGAAAAGCAGTCGACTAAATTAAATTGCAACTGAATTACAGAGATGCAAATGGAAGAGTGAAACTAAAATGAAATAAGATTTGATCGAAAGGAAGATAACAAAATTATGGGTTTATTCACACTTCAAACAGGAAGTAAAAATTTGTTTATAGGTATGCACAGACAGTTTCCGGTCTACTAAGTGAACAACATGAAAACGACAACTAAATGACAAATTACAAACTGAACTAAATCAAGTGCCCTTGAAATGAGGAAAAGATTAATTATGAACTAAATACGGTAATGGATATTCTGATGATAATATTCATCCCGTATGACACACCGGATAGATAGGTCAAGGTCTAATCTTTTACATTCTGTTAAGTAAACGCTCGTGCCATATTTAATTTCAGCTACCCAGTTTTAGTGCTTTTTACTGGTAAAGATGTGGAAAATTCTTTCCCTGCCCAGCACTCTGTGTAAACCTATTCAGTTGACATTAAAGCTGGCTCATATTCGGCTGCCGAGTTCAATAATTATTAAACTTTTTCTGAACAAATAATTTTGTAGCAAGGAGGCTCAGTAATGTGCGTTTGCAAACAAGTTCGGAATCCGCTCTTCCATGTTCTGATTTTATTTTATAACAAGTGAGAAGAGATAGTATTGGATTATTGAGCCGATGGTTAGAGTACTGGACTAGACAAACATAAAAATCAAATAGTAGGAAACATTGATTACGACCAAAACACAATGTCTAATTTTAAAATAACTTGCAGCAAAAAAAGGAGTCAGACAAAACATGAAATAAACATTTTCACCTGCACTATATTACATAATTTATGAGACTTGTCACAGGTCGACAAAAAAGAGCAAAAAGGGCAAAGTCCGAGAATACATTTTTTTTTAAAAAGAAACACCCAATTTCGATTATAAAAACCAAAGCCTATAACCTCGGCTTATCAAAGAGGCAAATTATACATCAAATGAAGCAATTGAGACCTGTCATTTTTCATAATATGTCAAACGACTACAAAGGAACGGCAGAAACAAAAAACAGCCAATTAATTTTAAAAAGGAAGCGGTTTCTCAACCGTTAAAACCACAGGTTTATCGTGGAAAACTTTAACTTTTTTCAAACGAACCTTTTTTCAACAACATTTGGGCCAGTCCATTTGTGTGATAATGTGGCGATTAAACAAAATTACTAAGAAATGGGCAAACAACTAAAGTTCAGAATTGTCTTTTGCAAATGCGTAGGGCCAAGAAACCAATAATTTGTTAACCATTCAAGAACAGCGTAAAACCGAGAAACCATTAATTGAAAATAAAATCAATATCACAATTGGATCTCGAATCACCAGAAAGAGGATGCAACCAGTCTCACAGAGACCATGCAACAAAATTGACAAAAAGTGGCAAAGCTCAAAAATCCACTGACTGTCTTAAAAATTTTTGTTAACAGTTCGAACAAACCATAATCTTTAACTTAAAAACAAAAAACAGATTAGCTTGCAACTTCTCAAGGTGCCAGTTACTATTGTTATTAGTGAGATCTAATCACAGGAAGACAATAAACAACAAATACTCAGAGAACCCAAAAATTCACGAACAGCTTATCGAAACGAAATTGAATCCATTGAAAGTACACATAAAAAAAACATTGAAAACCATTAAAAATTTCTAAAAGAAAACAAGTTTGAGACTCTTTGTTGGGTTTTCCTTTATTTCAAATGGGTATTCTTTGTAAAGTTACTTTGTGAAAAAGTCAACAAAAAGAGCAACAAAGATTGACCAGCAACGAAAACTCACGAAAGTTTTATGCAAACTCAGTTCAAAGCTCTGAAGAAAAAATCAACATCAATCAAAACCGAATTAACCACTAACAAAAACTATGTTTGCAGAAACAGAAACTTGAAACTAATTGAAACTCATTTCAACCGTAATTGTAAATTGAGTTAGTAAAAAGATACATTTAAACATCAATAGAACCAATTAAGGCTTTTAATTGTCAAGGATATGCTGTACGACAACAAAAAGAGTCCTAAAATGAGGCCAAAACTAACCAATTTTAATAAGTTTTGTGAGAGAACGGCTTCAGAGCCGCTAAAACTATAAACTACCGAAGGAAATCTTTAAAAAGTAATCTTTCGCACAATTTTGTCATATGCTGCTATCCCTAAAGTGATTTTTGCATCAACCGCGAAACCTTTTTTAAAAGTTCATCAAAATAAAGCCAAGAAACCATTAGTTTAAAATGAAAATACTATTGAGAGAATCTTTTACTTCTCTTGAGTGAAGTTTTTGTCTAAATTCTTGGACTCTAAGCTACATGTGGATATAATTAGGATAAAAGGATTGGCAAACTTCCAAACTTCAGTGAAAGAGAAATATAATTAAAATCATATGAGATTCAGGCATTAGAAAACATCTGCAAGCATTGTATAGGTTCACCTATAGCACTTAAACAACCCAGTAGGATCAATGATTATTGAGATAAGGCCAAGAGGCTGCAAAATAACGTATGAAAACGAAAAAAAGAAATAAAATAAAACTTCAGAAAAAAACATCATCAAAGCCATAAAAACTATGAATTTTTCTCTAGAGACACAACATATCTTCATATGGGCTCATTTTAATGGCAAATAGATCTACTTTTAAATGGGCCTTGATTTGAAACCGCTAATCAACATAAAAAGACAAAATTGCAAAAATATTTTGGAAAAAGACAGCGCCCCGATATATTCCTAATAATTTTTGATTGTAAGAATCCAAGAAAAGTCCAAACCTAGCCTTGATTTTGCTGCGATTCTAGCAAAAACGAAAAAATTGTACCTTTTTTGCAAGAAAAATCGGTTATCAAATGAAACATTTCAAACAATTTCTTAGGAAACCAAAATACAACTACTTTTTTGGGAGTCTTCAAAGATTGTGACAGCAGATTTTAGGTCTCCAATTTGGGCCTATGTGAATAAAGTGGGATAAAAAGTGTACTGGGATCCATTTTGGATTTAAAAAGTCCGAACTTAGAAAAATATAGCGAAAACTTTAACAAAAAGGAAAAAAATAAAACCTATTGACAAACCTTCTCTATTCCTAAAAGTAGAACCAATGAATTTTGTGTTAACAATTACAATTTTTAGCAAAAGTGACAAAACTTTGGTAAAAAAATTACGGAAAATGTAAAAAAAACATCGGATTTCCGTCTGCTATCCAAGAAAATTAAAACCTCGATAACTCCCCGTGATAATAGGAATTCAAAAACATCTATTCAAATCCAAATTCTAAGCAGCACGGTCTTTTAATGATACCAGCCTCAGTTCTCTACGATCAATGTATCGACAGACCAAAATTGACTGAACAAAATAAACGACATTTGAGTATATAGTTCTTCCGGCCACAAGGGGGTTGGACCAATAAGCATATCCTTACAGAAAAAAGAAACAGTTTGTAGTGAACTTTGAACTAAATTTTCAAAGATACCTCACAGTGAGCGATAATTATAATGTTTGTATTAGAAAATTTCTAGATATTGTTTTATTAGATATTTATAATATTCTAAATTTAAGAATAATTTTTCGATGGTTTCTTTATGTGTCGGATTACTTTGCAGATATTCCTCGTGCAAGCCATCTTAGCAGTCTCAATGCTGCTGTTTTTTCTCAATTCCCTTACGCTTTGAACAGTTACTTTGCCACGTTTACGTCTGCCCTCCCTCAGTTGACGCAGAAAGCCATGATGACGTCACCGGTCTGAGGAGACGGCCAAACATCCCCTTCCATTGTTGAGTGATCATTTCCCAAGGGATTATACTGATATCGAAGATCACGGGGACTGTTTTTCCCTGTCATGGCATCCCGGGCCGAGGATTTTTCCCAAAAATAACGGGGAAAAGAGTGTAAGAGTGTAAAAAAATTATTTTTGCACCGTTAGTGCTACCCTTAATTAGGGTGGAATTCCATTTTAAAGTGTACATTTACTGGTGTTAATAAAAAGAGTGGAGTAAAGAGTTTAAAGAGTGGAATAAAGAGTGTAAAGAGTGGAGTAATGAATATTATCACACGGTTGTTATCACCACAGAGAAGTTATCAAACTCCGAGGCGAAGCCGAGGTGTTATGATAACTTCGAGGGCGATAACAACCGTGTGATAATTTTTTTAATCAACACCTGCTGCGATCGTTTCAAAATTGAACAAATTTTCATTGGTTTCTCATTTATATTTTTGTTGACAATTACACTTTCAAAGGTAAGTGACATTTCTTCCGATCTGTAATTAGTTTTGCCCTCATGCACACCTCCCCCCTCCCCTCTCCCACACACATACACACATACACACAAACACACACACACACACGCACACACAAACAAACACACACAGAGAAGCATACGCGCACGCTCACGCACGCACACACGTACACATGCACACATGCACCCAAGTACACACGCACACACGCACACACACACATGCACACACACACACACACTTACACGCACACAAACACACACACTTACAAACACAGAGACACACGCGCACGTTCACGCATGCACACACGTACAGACGCGCGCACACACAGACATACACACGCAAACACACACACTTACACACACACAAACGCACACACACACAGAGGCACACACGCACGCTCATGCACTCACACACGTACGCACGCACGCACCCACACACACACACACACACACACACACACACACACGCGCGCGCACACACACACACACACACACCCAAACACACACACGCACACACACACACACGCACTTATACACCACAGATAACACACCACACACTCACCAGCAAGCCACATGCAACACACTCACAAACACCACACACACACCACACACAGACACCACACAAACACACCCGCTTACACACTTACACGCACACACTTACGGATGCACACACACACACACACACACACACACACACACACACCACAGATAACACACTCACCAGCACACCACACACACACTACAATCACACTCACCACACACACCACAGAAACACCACACACACACAACACACACACACACCACGCACACATACACACACCGCGCATAGGCCACCTACGCCACACACACACACACACACACACACAACACGCACCACATACATCACACACGTTTTTTAGACTCCAAGTTTATCAAACTGTTTCCATTATTAGACTACGAGTTTCTCACACTCTTTTCTCGCCACTGTTTACTTAGTAACAATGGCGAGAAAAGTGTGTGAGAAACTCGCAGTCTAATGCTGAAGTGTTTCTCCAGTGTCGATTGGGCATTAAAATTTATTACACTGGCAGTGATAATTCTTTGGATCTGTTATTCGTTTTGCACTCATGACCCCACCCCCCTCCCCTCTCCCACACACATACAAACACACACACCAAGACACACACACACACGCACACACACACGCACGCGCACACACACACACGCACACACACACAAACAAACACACACGCACACACAAACAAACACACACAGAGACACACACACGCACGCTCACGCACGCACACACGTACACATGTACATATGCACCCAAGTACACACACACACACACACACACACACTTCCATACACACAAACACACACACTTAAAAAACAGAAGCACACGCGTACGTTCACGCACGCACACACGTACACACGCACACACACACACATACACACACACACAGACATACACACGCACACACACACACATTTACACACACACACACAAACACACACACAGAGACACACACGCACGCTCACGCACTCACACACGTACGCACGCACACACCCAACCACGCACGCACACACACACACACACACACAAACAAACTCACACATGCACACACGCGCACGCACACACGCTCACACAGACGCATGCACACACACACACACCCAAACACACACACGCACACACACACACACTTACACACCACTTTCACGCACTCACACACGTACGCACACACACAGCCATCCAACCCCCCCCCCCACACACAAACAAACTCACACACACACACAAGCACGCACACACACAACCAAACACACACACGCACACACACACACTTAAACACCACAGATAACACACCACACACTCACCAGCACACCACACACACCACACACACACACCACACAAACACACCCACTTACACAATTACACGCACACACGCATGCATGCACACACACACCACAGATAACACACTCACCAGCACACCACACACACACCACACTCACACACACCAAGCACACACAGACACCACACAAACACCACACACACAACACACACATACACACACACCACACACACATACACACACCGCACATACGCCACCTACGCCCCCACACACACACACAACACGCACCACATACATCACACACGTTTTTTAGACTCCAAGTTTATCAAACTGTTTCCATTATTAGACTACGAGTTTCTCACACTCTTTTCTCGCCACTGTTTACTTAGTAACAATGGCGAGAAAAGTGTGTGAGAAACTCGCAGTCTAATGCTGAAGTGTTTTTCCAGTGTCGATCGGGCATTAAAATTTATTACACTGGCAGTTTATTTAACTGCTGTTATCGCGACAGGTGTTGATTAAAGAGTGTAAAGAATGTAAAAAAGTGTTATTTCCTCAAAATTACACTCTTACACGCTTTTCCCCGTTATTTAAGAGTGGAAATTGCTTTACACCCTTATTCTCGCTTAATAACGGTGGAATACGGGCGGACACCTCTGCCCGGGATGTAATGCTCATCATAGCACAACACACGTTCAGTAGCACGACCATAGACCGCACTGATCAGACCATTTCCTAGATTTTGTGCGACCCAAAGCCCTCTGATCAGACCGAAGTGCGACTCATGAAATTGTGCAACCGTAGTGCGAACCGAAAGACCGAGGATCAGACCATCGTGCGACCGAAATCCCTCTGATGAGATTGTCGTGCGATCCAAATATTTCGTGCGACCCCAAATTTTGTGCGACTTTAGTGCGATCATCGCTCCCTATGATCAGACCGAGCTCCAAACTTTGTCTTATGATCAAACCATTTCAGAATACACGTTATAATCCGCTCTTATTTGTTTAAATTATTTCATTCAAACCTATATGCTACTCAACTTAAATTTTAATAATTTAGTATTTCTTGTTCAGGTTAGGACAAAAACAATTGATAAAAGCATAAGCAAAAAGTCATTTTGAAGTGCCTTCAACTTTTGTTTGAGACATTAATTGCAGTCAAATAAATATGCTCATTTAAGGCTCTGTGGTCAGATTTGGGGCAACTTATGATATCCAGATTTTGGTCTCTGATCAGATTGTAGTGCAACCATTGTCCAGACTTTCGTGCTACCTATGATCAGCCTTTAGTACGACATTGCCCTGTAATCAATCCGTAGTGCGGTCATTGTCCAAATTTTAGTGTGACCTATGATCAGACTTTAGTGCGACTTTGCCCTCTGATCAGACCGTAATGGGACCAATGTCCAGACCGTTTCCCAGACCTTGCCCTCGGATCAGACCGTAGTGTGGACATTGTCGAGACCACCGTGCGACTCAAGTGTTTCACAGACCATGTATTTTTTGTCACACTACGCCACCAGTGTTTGACCCAACTGGTCGCGCACCTAAAATTGGGAAAGTTTTCTACTCATTCTTCATCTCTGCCAGCATACAAGGATTTCCAGTCTATGTAAAAGATCCAGACAATATAAATTTGAATGAACGACACCCCCGTCGTCCGTTCATCTGGGTCTGGACGTATCGATTTTTCGTCTGGGACCTCACCCTGGGAATGTGGTGCAAGAAGCGGACACAAGGGGAGGGGGGTTACGTTAAAGCTCAATGGGATCTGGCACAAATTAATCAGTTGAGTTA
>NC_134478.1:50258893-50283893 GCF_964194025.1 Convolutriloba macropyga
TCTGAAAAAAAGTCCATGTGAAAGGGGTCCATGCCGACCCTATTAAGTGTCCCATGAGAAAAATCCCATTCATTAACAGGCTGTTTACTGTAACAGAATAATATACTGTTTTTGAAAACTCAAATCTAATTTTGCTCCTGTAAATTACCATGCTGTCCGAAATTCAGGTTTTCAAATGAAGTATTTGTTTATTCAGAGTGATGGCAGTGATAGATTATGCCAGTTGGTCAGATGACTAATTTTAAAGTTGTTGAATGTTTTGAGTGAAAATATCAATCATGTTGATGTATTACAGACAATTTATGCACAAAATACAAGTCCAATATGATTAGGCTTAGTACGACAGAATGAAATCGATAAGAGTTGAGACAACTTTTCCTGGAAGCTAAATTGCTTTATTAGGATGGAAAAGTATTCAACAAATCAACAACGTTATCTCAATTCTTTGTTTTCCTTGTGACTTGTGTACGGAGGCGTTCTCCAATCTCAGTTATTGATAACTAAAATTTATTTTGGTTGAAACCTTATTATGAAAGTTATGCTGTAAAGTCAATCATGTCTCCGAGTAATTTTTGACTACGATGGCCAATGAAACCTTAAAGTTCCCCTTCGTAGTCGCTGATCCAAGCCGGCACTGACTCCTTGGACTGCATAACTTCTAGATGCAATTGGATACACTTACTCCCGTTCCAATTAGCATCACTTGCTATTGATCCCATAAGCGCCAATTGATGACCACCATAGTCCTCGGGTCGTATGACTTTAATATCTGACTGTAGCTTGGCCAGCTAGGTCCTAAAGAACGTTGATATCACTGTGAACTCAAATTGATTTCCCTGTATCCAATCGACTTCTATTTGTCCGTTTTTTGCAGTAGTGCTGTTTACATGTATAGCACGTTTCCCGAGAGTAATGCATTTACATGATCCTCTTCTTCAGAGGAAGTATTATGTTGTTTACCTTACTTGGGCTGGGTTTAACTTCTGCTGAAATTTGCAAAGAGCAAAATATTGCCAAAGGAGGTATATTTTTAGTTCAAAGACGGTTTGATGCTGCGGGGTTGACCTCCAGGTCTGCAGCAAAAGCTATCGTTGCCCTCATTACTATTGCAGTTGTTTCTTTCAGTCGGTTTTCTAGGCGTCTTTTGAGAAGAGCTCAATTTTTCTGTTATTAATTTTTAAAAAGACCTGGTGCTTGATCTTGGAACTTCAGGTTTTCTGTCATTTTTAGAAAATGACATATTTGCTTCAGTTTTCCTGGAAACTAGTATGTAGTCTTAATTCGACCTCAGCGCCTCAATTGTGAAATACATGTGCAATTTTGCCACTTTTCCTGGGATTCGTTCGTGCTTTAATCGTTACAAAGTTACAGAATTGTGCTGCTTTTCGGAGGTGGTTTAAAATTGTCATCTGATGCTCCTATGTCTTGGAAATTCAAGAGAATCTTAGTCCTTTCTGCTTTTATGACAATCTTTTTTTTAAAACAAAAACTTGACTTGTTGTTAAAAAGTCTTTGAAAGGAGAGTCTTTTAGCTTAATAGGGTTCATTAGTTTCATTTCTTCATGAAATAATTCTTGGCGGCCCACGCTCATAAGCTCATAATGCGGAGTAGATTGGCAGGTCACCGATGATAGAGTATGTCTTGATTTTGTCTTCTTTCTTGTCTGCAGGACAATTCTCCACTAATTGCATGATGCTGTCAGTACCAGAAGCAAGAATATGCAGATCTAAAGTGTTGGTCGGTCTCTGATCTAGACAACACCGCCGTGGTTAAAAGTTAATTGATTTAACTTTTTAATAATGTTGAACATACATTCCATCAAGTTGAATTCACAAGACTAAAAATGAAATAAAATTTTCCTACCAAGCCCGTTTCACGATTTTTGCACATAACACATTTTTTTTCTCAGACTGAGAACTTGTAATTGAAATTTACTGAGAGGGTTGACGAGTTGTTTTTTGACCATTAATTTTGGTGGTTGTATCAAAAATGTCATACAAATTCAAGGTTTACTTACACCGATTTCCTTCTGATATGATGATAGTTGGAGGAAAGATTCAGTTTAAAAGTTTAAACAAGACGCAATTTCCGCTTTTACATCATCAACATCAGGCAAGAAAGCTTGATTTTTAAAGCTTGTCTTTGAGAAATTAAAAATTCTCGATATATCACAAAAAATTTATTACCTAAGTGTTAAGTGTTACCTACTAAAATTTTGCTACCACCCTGCTCTTGCAAGGATATTGCAAAAAAATGTTACAAAAGATACTAAAAAAATTACTTCCTATCAATGAACTTTGTGCTTATTTGTTTTGGTTGTAAAAATATTTTTTGTTCTCAAGATTAGTTTTCTTGTCTTGTTACACACTAAAGAAAGTTAAAGTAATTTTCGAACACTGAGCACTACCCGTGATATTTATAACTATAGTTATAAATATCACAGGTAATGCAGCGTGTTCAAAAAGAATAAATGGCTCTTTATATCGTCATTATAAATCTTATAAAGCATAATAAATGGTTTACAAGAATTGATGACTAACGATTTAATTAAAACAAGGCCATTACTGAAGATGAACTTTTCAGATCTATTTAACCGCGCCAGTAGTTTTTCATCAACTACACACAGGTTTAAACTTGGCGTTAAAATTACATTAACTTTATACATACTACATAACACTGTCCATTTACAAAAACAAGACACTTACATAAAATTTGTTTAACCTATAACAGCATTCTTTTGTACACCTAATTCTTCCAAAATGTCTTCAGGAAGTGGAAAAATTGCGCATAAAACCTTAGTCATTCCTTTCATTATTACGTTAATTGTTATCCTCATCGCCAGTTTACATGACAGAATAAGGCGCTCAGATGGTTCGAATCGTTCAATAACAACACGGGAAATTTTGATTTTACTCGATCTCAAAAGGTTCCAAAGGTTATATGATTTTGACAACAAATTTTTAATAGTATCAAAACTATCTGGCACCTAACTTCCATTGAGTATCAGTACTGATTTATAACATTACGACTCAGAAATTTTTCAGAACAACATCTAAAGTAACTCTTAATTTCTTGAATCAGATTGAAATTCAGAACCAGTGTTCTCTGAATTCCTCTGAATCAGAGGAAGATCCGAATTATTTTCTGAATTGTCTCAAGAGAAATCAACGCAAACTATAAAATGAATCAACCTCCAAATCGGTATTGAATTTAAATTAGAGTTAGGTACGGGATTCTAAAAAATCCAGGATAGCGTTGCAATAAACTCTCTACAATTACTTTGCTATAAATTCGATTTGAAATGAGGCGAATTTATTAATTATTTTTAACTCTTCAGCTCACTTTACAGAAATCAGAAAAATAATGCTGTGCAATAGTATATCATTGCAGCTACAAGTTGTTTTTGTTTCAATACACAAGCAACAAAAGTGCGAGTTCACATCTGAGTCCCAGTAAAAACAAAAAAAAGTAAACAACCATAACTTGCAAGATTTCATGAAAAAAAAAGAATTGGAAAAATGGGCACTTGGAAAATGCTGCAAAATGTGTTATCGTCGATCTTTATCACCTGTTGCCAGCATCGCGTTCTGCTCCCGTACCGCTTTTTGCTAAGCGAAAGAAACGATTGACGGCAAACGATTATTTTAGACAGTTGGTCAGTTCAGATAAAATACTTAATACTTGTTGAAACAACTAGACGGTTTTTTCGATGTCGGACTTTAACTCTTAGAATGAAAAACATTTGAACATTTAGAATTTTAAAAGTTCATGAGACCTAGATTTTTTTTTTGCGTTTTTCAAAAACCAAAATTTATGAATCATATCCTAAAATCAAAGCAAATCGGAAGCTTGCAATGAGAGAATAAGTTGCTCTAAACCCGAAGAAAAAAATTTAAACTATGAAAAAAAATTTGAAAAGACTAAAACAATTACTAATTAAAGTAAACGGGTAGCGCAGAGTTCTTTCACTGTGTTTAATAATTTTAGGTCGATTTTTGCGACAATTTTCGCCTTACAAATACTTTCTGCTGCGTTTTCCTTTCATTTGAATAAAGATTTGTTTTGCAAAAATTAAAAAAAAATGAGGTTGGCTATAAAACTCTATATAAAAAAAAACAATATATCAGATTACCTAATTAAAAATTTATTGCATGAAAATTGGTGAATCAGAAACTGGTGATGATCGAAGCTAGTTGAAATAGTTTTGTATTTTCAAAAGCATAGTACAAGCATTGCTTATCAGGATTTTACCTTTAGTTCCATTTCAAATACTTTTTTGTTTACTCTTTTTTTTTCAGTTTCGTGATGGGACAAAACTATGGTCAATAGGTTTCCTGCTCAGCAAAAGATTTAATGTTTATTGTTGTGGGATCAAATGTTAGAAACTTTTTTCGTTCTGCTGGCTCAGCGGAGTTACCTTCTAGTCCGTTTCATTAATGCTTCCGAATACTTCCATTATGTTATTTCTGATGCCAAGTACTCTGGTTATGGCATTTATTGTTCTGCTCATAAATAAATTCTCACTGCCTTTCTGACTTTTTAATGCATAGTATGAATAATATACGGAGGTTGTGATGCGAAGCATGAATAGTATGCGGAGGTTGCAATGCGAAGCATGAACCATTTCCCGCGCTTTATATTGTTTGCATATAACCGCTTGCATATAACCGTTCGCATATAACCGCTTGTATTATCTGCGGTAATTATCTGTCTCAAGTGGACTCAAAGCGAAACTGCTAGATGTGCTAGCATTAATTGATTAAACTTTGGTTTAAAACAAAAATCATGATATGCACAAAGCATGCAAATGTATTTATAATAACAATAATTCAATTCTAATTCATATAGTCAGTGAGAAGAGTTGAAAAGTCTTTTAGAAAGTTTCTGCTTCTGCTTCTGATTCTGCTTCTGCTGCTACAGATGATCTCGTTTGAGAAAGATGATCTCGTTTGGGAATGATGATCTCGTTTGAAAATGATGATCTCGTTTTAGAATGATGATCTCGTTTGAGATTGATGATCTCGATTGAGAATGATGATCTCGTTTGCTAATGATGATCTCGTTTGAGAATGATGATCGTGTTTGAGAAGGACGATCTCGTTTGAGAATGATGATCTTGTTTGAGAATATTGATGATCTCGTTTGAGAATGATGATCTCGTTTGAGAATAATGATCTCGCTTGGGAATGATGATCTCGTTTGAGAATGATGATCTCATTTGAGAATGATGATCTCGATTGAGAATGATGATCTCGTTTGCTAATGATGATCACGTTTGAGAATGTTGATCTCGTTTGAGAATGATGATCTCGTTTGGGAATGATGATCTTGTTGAGAATGATGATCTCGTTTGAGAATGATGATCTCATTTGAGAATGATTTTCTCGTTTGAGAATGATGATCTCGTTTGAGAATGATGATCTCGTTTGGGAATGATGATCTCGTTTGAGAATGATGATCTCGTTTGAGAATGATGATCTGGCTTGGGAATGATGATCATGTTTGCTAATGATGATCTCGATTGAGAATGATGATCTCGTTTGAGAATGATGATCTCGTTTGAGAATGATGATCTCGATTGAGAATGATGATCTCTTTTGCTAATGATGATCGCGTTTGAGAATGTTGATCTCGTTTGAGAATGATGATCTTGTTTGGGAATGATGATCTCGTTTGAGAATGATGATCTCGTTTGAGAATGATGATCTCATTTGAGAATGATTATCTCGTTTGAGAATGATAATCTCGTTTGCTAATGATGATCTCGTTTGAGAATGATGATCTCGTTTGAGAATGATGATCTCGTTTCAGAATGATGATCTCGTTTGAGAATGATGATCTCGTTTGAGAATGATGATCTCGTTTGAGAATGATGATCTTGTTTGAGAATGATGATCTCGTTTGCTAATGATGATCTCGTTTGAGAATTATGATCTCGTTTGAGAATGATGATCTCGTTTGCTAATGATGATCTCGTTTGAGAATGATGACCTCGTTTGAGAATGATGGTCTCGTTTAAGAATGATGATCTCGTTTGAGAAAAGATGATCTCGTTTGAGAATGATGATCTCGTTTGAGAATAATAATGATCTCGTTTGAGAATGATGATCTCGTTTGCTAATGATGATCTCGTTTGAGAATGATGATCTCGTTTTGAGAATGATGATCTCGTTTGCTAATGATGATCTCGTTTGAGAATGATGATCTCGTTTAAGAATGATGATCTCGTTTGAGAATACATGATCTCGTTTGCTAATGATGATCTCGTTTGAGAATGATGATCTCGTTTAAGAATGATGATCTCGTTTGAGAATAGATGATCTCCTTTGAGAATGATGATCTCGTTTGAGAATGATGATCTCGTTTGAGAATGATGACCTCGTTTGAGAATGATGGTCTCGTTTAAGAATGATGATCTCGTTTGAAAAAAAATGATCTCGTTTGAGAATGATGATCTCCTTTGAGAATAGATGATCTCGTTTGGAAATGATGATCTCGTTTGAGAATGATGATCTCGTTTGAAAATGATGATCTCGCATGGGAATGATGATCTTGTTTGCTAATGATGATCTCGATTGAGAATGATGATCTCGTTTGCTAATGATGATCTCGTTTGAGAATTGTGATCTCGTTTGAGAATGATGATCTCGTTTGCTAATGATGATCTCGTTTGAGAATGATGACCTCGTTTGAGAATGATGGTCTCGTTTAAGAATGATGATCTCGTTTGAGAAAAGATGATCTCGTTTGAGAATGATGATCTCGTTTGAGAATAATGATGATCTCGTTTGAGAATGATGATCCCGTTTGCTAATGATGATCTCGTTTGAGAATGATGATCTCGTTTTGAGAATGATGATCTCGTTTGCTAATGATGATCTCGTTTGAGAATGATGATCTCGTTTAAGAATGATGATCTCGTTTGAGAATAGATGATCTCGTTTGCTAATGATGATCTCGTTTGAGAATGATGATCTCGTTTAAGAATGATGATCTCGTTTGAGAATAGATGATCTCCTTTGAGAATGATGATCTCGTTTGAGAATGATGATCTCGTTTGAGAATGATGACCTCGTTTGAGAATGATGGTCTCGTTTAAGAATGATGATCTCGTTTGAAAAAAAATGATCTCGTTTGAGAATGATGATCTCTTTTGAGAATAGATGATCTCGTTTGGAAATGATGATCTCGTTTGAGAATGATGATCTCGTTTGAAAATGATGATCTCGCATGGGAATGATGATCTTGTTTGCTAATGATGATCTCGATTGAGAATGATGATCTCGTTTGAGAATGATGATCTCGTTTGAGAATGATGATCTCGATTGAGAATGATGATCTCGTTTGCTAATGATGATCGCGTTTGAGAATGTTGATCTCGTTTGAGAATGATGATCTTGTTTGGGAATGATGATCTCGTTTCAGAATGATGATCTCGTTTGAGAATGATGATCTCATTTGAGAATGATTATGTCGTTTGAGAATGATGATCTCGTTTGCTAATGATGATCTTGTTTGAGAATGATGATCTCGTTTGAGAATGATGATCTCGTTTCAGAATGTTGATTTCGTTTGAGAATGATGATCTCGTTTGAGAATGATGATCTCGTTTGAGAATGATGATCTTGTTTGAGAATGATGATCTCGTTTGCTAATGATGATCTCGTTTGAGAATGATGATCTCGTTTGAGAATGATGATCTCGTTTGCTAATGATGATCTCGTTTGAAAATGATGATCTCGTTTGAGAATGATGGTCTCGTTTAAGAATGATGATCTTGTTTGAAAAAAGATGATCTCGTTTGAGAATGATGATCTCGTTTGAGAATAATGATGATCTCGTTTGAGAATGATGATCTCGTTTGCTAATGATGATCTCGTTTGAGAATGATGATCTCGTTTTGAGAATGATGATCTCGTTTGCTAATGATGATCCCGTTTCAGATTGATGATCTCGTTTAAGAATGATGATCTCGTTTGAGAATAGATGATCTCGTTTGAGAATGATGATCTCGTTTGAGAACAATGATGATCTAGTTTGAGAATGATGATCTCGTTTGCTAATGATGATCTCGTTTGAGAATGATGATCTCGTTTTGAGAATGATGATCTCGTTTGAGAATGATGATCTCGATTGAGAATGATGATCTCGTTTGCTAATGATGATCGCGTTTGAGAATGTTGATCTCGTTTGAGAATGATGATCTCGTTTGGGAATGATGATCTCGTTTGAGAATGATGATCTCGTTTGAGAATGATGATCTCGTTTGAGAATGATGATCTCGTTTGAGAATGATGATCTCATTTGAGAATGAATATCTCGTTTGAGAATGATGATCTGGTTTTCTAATGATGATCTCGATTGAGAATGATGAGCTCGTTTGCTAATGATGATCTCGTTTAAGAATGATGATCTCGTTTCAGAATGATGATCTCGTTTGAGAATGATGATCTCATTTGAGAATGATTATGTCGTTTGAGAATGATGATCTCGTTTGCTAATGATGATCTTGTTTGAGAATGATGATCTCGTTTGAGAATGATGATCTCGTTTCAGAATGTTGATTTCGTTTGAGAATGATGATCTCGTTTGAGAATGATGATCTCGTTTGAGAATGATGATCTTGTTTGAGAATGATGATCTCGTTTGCTAATGATGATCTCGTTTGAGAATGATGATCTCGTTTGAGAATGATGATCTCGTTTGCTAATGATGATCTCGTTTGAAAATGATGATCTCGTTTGAGAATGATGGTCTCGTTTAAGAATGATGATCTTGTTTGAAAAAAGATGATCTCGTTTGAGAATGATGATCTCGTTTGAGAATAATGATGATCTCGTTTGAGAATGATGATCTCGTTTGCTAATGATGATCTCGTTTGAGAATGATGATCTCGTTTTGAGAATGATGATCTCGTTTGCTAATGATGATCCCGTTTCAGATTGATGATCTCGTTTAAGAATGATGATCTCGTTTGAGAATAGATGATCTCGTTTGAGAATGATGATCTCGTTTGAGAACAATGATGATCTAGTTTGAGAATGATGATCTCGTTTGCTAATGATGATCTCGTTTGAGAATGATGATCTCGTTTTGAGAATGATGATCTCGTTTGAGAATGATGATCTCGATTGAGAATGATGATCTCGTTTGCTAATGATGATCGCGTTTGAGAATGTTGATCTCGTTTGAGAATGATGATCTCGTTTGGGAATGATGATCTCGTTTGAGAATGATGATCTCGTTTGAGAATGATGATCTCGTTTGAGAATGATGATCTCGTTTGAGAATGATGATCTCATTTGAGAATGAATATCTCGTTTGAGAATGATGATCTGGTTTTCTAATGATGATCTCGATTGAGAATGATGAGCTCGTTTGCTAATGATGATCTCGTTTAAGAATGATGATCTCGTTTGAGAATGATGATCTCGTTTGCTAATGATGATCTCGTTTGAGAATGATGATCTCGTTTTGAGAATGATGATTTCGTTTGCTAATGATGATCTCGTTTGAGAATGATGATCTCGTTTGAGAATGATTATCTCGTTTGAGAATGATGATCTCATTTGAGAATGATTATCTCGTTTGAGAATGATGATCTCGTTTTCTAATGATGATCTCGATTGAGAATGATGATCTCGTTTGCTAATTATGATCTCGTTTAAGAATGATGATCTCGTTTGAGAATGATGATCTCGTTTGCTAATGATGATCTCGTTTGAGAATGATGATCTCGTTTTGAGAATAATGATTTCGTTTGCTAATGATGATCTCGTTTGAGAATGATGTTCTCGTTAAAGAATGATCATCTCGTTTGAGAATAGATGATCTCGTTTGAGAATGATGATCTCGTTTGAGAATAATGAAGATATCGTTTGAGAATGATGACCTCGTTCGCTAATGATGATCTCGTTTGAGAATGATGATCTCGATTGAGAATGAAGATCTCGTTTGCTAATGATGATCTCGTTTGAGAAAGATGATCTCGTTTGAGAATGTTGATCTCGTTTGAGAATGATGATCTAGTTTGGGAATGAGATCTCGTTTGAGAATGATGATCTCGTTTGCTAATGATGATCTCGTTTGAGAATGATGATCTCGTTTGAGAATGTTGATCTCGTTTGAGAACGATGATCTCGTTTGGGAATGAGATCTTGTTTGAGAATGATGATCTCGTTTGAAAAAGATGATCTCGTTTGAGAATAATGATGATCTCGTTTGAGAATGATGATCTCGTTTGCTAATGATGATCTCGTTTGAGAATGATGATCTCGTTTAGAGAATGATGATCTCGTTTGCTAATGATGATCTCGTTTGAGAATGATGATCTCATTTAAGAATGATGACCTCGTTTGATAATAGATGATCTCGTTTGCGAATGATGATCTCGTTTGAGAATAATGATGATCTCGTTTGAGAAAGATGATCTCGTTTGCTAATGATGATCTCGTTTGAGAATGATATTCTCGTTAAAGAATGATCATCTCGTTTGAGAATAGATGATCTCGTTTGAGAATGATGATCTCGTTTGAGAATAATGAAGATCTCGTTTGAGAATGATGATCACGTTTGCTGATGATGATCTCGTTTGAGAATGATGATCTCGATTGAGAATGAAGATCTCGTTTGCTAATGATGATCTCGTTTGAGAATGATGATCTCGTTTGAGAATGTTGATCTCGTTTGAGAATGATGATCTCGTTTGGGAATGAGATCTCGTTTGAGAATGATGATCTCGTTTGCTAATGATGATCTCGTTTGAGAATGATGATCTCGTTTGAGAATGTTGATCTCGTTTGAGAACGATGATCTCGTTTGGGAATGAGATCTCGTTTGAGAATGATGATCTCGTTTGAAAAAGATGAGCTCGTTTGAGAATAATGATGATCTCGTTTGAGAATGATGATCTCGTTTGCTAATGATGATCTCGTTTGAGAATGATGATCTCGTTTCGAGAATGATGATCTCGTTTGCTAATGATGATCTCGTTTGAGAATGATGATCTCGTTTAAGAATGATGACCTCGTTTGAGAATAGATGATCTCGTTTGCGATTGATGATCTCGTTTGAGAATAATGATGATCTCGTTTGAGAAAGATGATCTCGTTTGCTAATGATGATCTCGTTTGAGAATGATGATCTCGTTTGAGAATGATGATCTCGTTTGAGAATGATGATCTCGATTGAGAATGATGATCTCGTTTGCTAATGATGATCGCGTTTGAGAATGATGATCTCGTTTGAGAATGTTGATCTCTATTGAGAATGAAGATCTCGTTTGCTAATGATGATCTCGTTTGAGAATGATGATCTCGTTTGAGAATGTTGATCTCGTTTGAGAATGATGATCTCGTTTGGGAATGAGATCTCGTTTGAGAATGATGATCTCGTTTGCTAATGATGATCTCGTTTGAGAATGATGATCTCGTTTGAGAATGTTGATCTCGTTTGAGAACGATGATCTCGTTTGGGAATGAGATCTCGTTTGAGAATGATGATCTCGTTTGAAAAAGATGATCTCGTTTGAGAATAATGATGATCTCGTTTGAGAATGATGATCTCGTTTGCTAATGATGATCTCGTTTGAGAATGATGATCTCGTTTCGAGAATGATGATCTCGTTTGTTAATGATGATCTCGTTTGAGAATGATGATCTCGTTTAAGAATGATGACCTCGTTTGAGAATAGATGATCTCGTTTGCGAATGATGATCTCGTTTGAGAATAATGATGATCTCGTTTGAGAAAGATGATCTCGTTTGCTAATGATGATCTCGTTTGAGAATGATGATCTCGTTTGAGAATGATGATCTCGTTTGAGAATGATGATCTCGATTGAGAATGATGATCTCGTTTGCTAATGATGATCGCGTTTGAGAATGTTGATCTCGTTTGAGAATGATGATCTCGTTTGGGAATGATAATCTCGTTTGAGAATGATGATCTCGTTTGAGAATGATGATCTCGTTTGAGAATGATGATCTCGTTTGAGAATGATGATCTCATTTGAGAATGATTATCTCGTTTGAGAATGATGATCTCTTTTGCTAATGATGATCTCGTTTGAGAATGATGATCTCGTTTGAGAATGACGATCTCGTTTCAGAATGATGATCTCGTTTGAGAATGATGATCTCGTTTGAGATTGATGATCTCGTTTGAGAATGATGATCTCGTCTGCTAATGATGATCTCGTTTGAGAATGATGATCTCGTTTGAGAATGATGATCTCGTTTCAGAAGGATGATCTCGTTTGAGAATGATGATCTCGTTTGAGAATGATGATCTCGTTTAAGAATGATGATCTCGTTTGAAAATAGATGACCTCGTTTGAGAATGATGATATCGTTTGAGAATAATGATGATCTCGTTTGAGAATGATGATCTCGTTTGCTAATGATGATCTCGTTTGAGAATGATGATCTCGTTTAAGAATGATAATCTCGATTCAGAATAAATGATCTCGTTTGAGAATGATGATCTCGTTTGAAAATAATGATGATCTCGTTTGAGAAAGATGATCTCGTTTGCTAATGATGATCTCGTTTGAGAATGATGATCTCGTTTGAGAATGATGATCTCGTTTGAGAATGATGATCTCGATTGAGAATGATGATCTTGTTTGCTAATGATGATCGCGTTTGAGAATGTTGATCTCGTTTGAGAATGATGATCTCGTTTGGGAATGATTATCTCGTTTGAGAATGATGATCTCGTTTGAGAATGATGATCTCGTTTGAGAATGATGATCTCGTTTGAGAATGATGATCTCATTTGAGAATGATTATCTCGTTTGAGAATGATGATCTCGTTTGCTAATGATGATCTCGTTTGAGAATGATGATTTCGTTTGAGAATGACGATCTCGTTTCAGAATGATGATCTCGTTTGAGAATGATGATCTCGTTTGAGATTGATGATCTCGTTTGAGAATGATGATCTCGTTTGCTGATGATGATCTCGTTTGAGAATGATGATCTCGTTTGAGAATGATGATCTCGTTTCAGAATGATGATCTTGTTTGAGAATGATGATCTCGTTTGAGAATGATGATCTCGTTTAAGAATGATGATCTCGTTTGAAAATAGATGATCTCGTTTGAGAATGATGATATCGTTTGAGAATAATGATGATCTCGTTTGAGAATGATGATCTCGTTTGCTAATGATGATCTCGTTTGAGAATTATGATCTCGTTTTGAGAATGATGATCTCGTTTGCTAATGATGATCTCGTTTGAGAATGATGATCTCGTTTAAGAATGATAATCTCGATTCAGAATTAATGATCTCGTTTGAGAATGATGATCTCGTTTGAAAATAATGATGATCTCGTTTGAGAATGATGATCTCGTTTGCTAATGATGATCTCGTTTGAGAATGATGATCTCGTTTGAGAATGATGATCTCGTTTGAGAATGATGATCTCGATTGAGAATGATGATCTTGTTTGCTAATGATGATCGCATTTGAGAATGTCGATCTTGTTTGAGAATGATGATCTCGTTTGGGAATGATGATCTCGTTTGAGAATGATGATCTCGTTTGAGAATGATGATCTCGTTTGAGAATGATGATCTCGTTTGAGAACGATGATCTCATTTGAGAATGATGATCTCGTTTGCTAATGATGATCTCGTTTGAGAATGATGATCTCGTTTGAGAATGATGATCTCGTTTCAGAATGATGATCTCGTTTGAGAATGATGATCTCGTTTGAGAATGATGATCTCGTTTGAGAATGATGATCTCGTTTGAGAATGATGATCTCGTTTGCTAATGATGATCTCGTTTGAGAATGATGATCTCGTTTGAGAATGATGATCTCGCTTGCTAATGATGATCTCGTTTGAGAATGATGATCTCGTTTGAGAATGATGATCTCGTTTGCTAATGATGATCTCGTTTGAGAATGATGATCTCGTTTAAGAATGATGATTTCGTTTGAGAATAGATGATCTCGTTTGAGAATGATAATCTCGTTTGAGAATAATGATGATCTCGTTTGAGAATGATGATCTCGTTTAAGAATGATGATCTCGTTTGAGAATAGATGATCTCGTTTGAGAATGATGATCTCGTTTGAGAATAATGATGATCTCGTTTGAGAATGATGATCTCGTTTGAGAATGATGATCTCATTTGAGAATAGATAATCTCGTTTGAGAATGATGATCTATTTTGAGAATAATGATGATCTCGTTTGAGAATGATGATCTCGTTTGAGAATGATGATCTCGTATGCTTAAATTGAGAATGCCAATGGTGATATCAAGTGAGACACAATTGCAGTTGGAATATATTCCCGAGACAGTTGGTCGAATTATGGACCGGAACCCCTCCCCACCTTCAGCTATAGATGACCCCCAACTCCGTAAATGGTTCGATATTCAGATCAGTTTGAATCTGTTTCTGAGACACTTGGTCGAAATATGGGCCGGCAACCCCTCCCCACTTTTAGCCATAGATGAATAATGGTGAAAAATGGTGTTATAATAGTTCACAATTAGCATCGCAACCTCCGTTCATCGTTCACCTTTCGCATCGCAACCTCTTTTTATCGTTCACACTTCGCATCACAACCTCCGTTTGTCGCTCACACTTCGCATACTGAACTTCATTTGTAATTATGCTTAGCTGCTCAACTGCAGTCTGCAGTTGCACTACACAGAAGGAAACGATAAGATATGCTATGTTTTTCATGATTCAGTTCCATTTCTGTTGAGCCAATTTCATTAGGAACACCATGCTGTTCTACGTTATTCGTTTCCTCAAGACAACTGGAAATTTGTTTGCCAATACCAAATAGTCAAAAAAATGTTTTCTTTGAGTGATTTGCACTATATTTTTCAAGATTCGACAGTTCATATGAGATCAGAAAGATGAATTGCAGACTACCTCTCATCACCGATCATTATTGAATTGAAACGCGCCTCACGATAAGAATAAAAAAGGTAGAAAGATGACAAAATTATAGCTGCAGGCAAAGGTAACTATAGAAGAATCTCCATCGAGAATTTTTTTTGATCTTGAAAACAAATCAAATAAACATTTATTTGAACGTCCAAACTTTGTTTTAGAAAACTAGAAAAGATAGTTCCCTAGTCCAGTACACACAACAAAAAAGACCCAATAGTTGTTTGATATGTTTTGTTTCAATTGTATGTAATCGTCTGTTTGTTTGGTCTCTTTGATTCGGCATGTTCATGTTTTGTTTTAGAAGTAAGATAATCGTTGGTATGTTCACTGGAATGTATGATTTCAAATGTAAGAATTTTTTAGAGCATTTGGCTTCAAGACGTAATAACTCGTAGTTATGTTCGTTTGAATTTTTGATATTTTCATTGTTCTCAGATCTTATGATAACATGCTAATCACAGGAGTGCCAAACTTACCTCTTCGAGACAATGTCATCGAAAAAGGAAAAGTGATTGATTTGTTTCCTCAACTCATTTAAAGAACTAATTGAACAATTATGAAAGTTTCGTTTTTTTTTGAAAAAGTTGAAAAATTAAGAGACTTGTTTAACTTTAATGTTGAATCAATTCATTAAACCGCACTCATTGAGTATTGATATGATCATGAGAAATTGAGTACACAAGTCATTTTCTCATGATTTCCTCTGGTTTGAAACCGATCATAGTGATGTTTTTTTACGTTTAAAACCAACAATTTTTAATCCAAAAAATTATACTACCGAATATTAGAAACCGAACGTACCAATGGCTATCTTACGTCTAAAACAGAACATACCAACCAAACCTGAGTGTTAAAGACAACGTTCAGGTAACACGGAAGAAAAAACTCAAGTGCTTTTGTAGTTGTTGTCAAAAAATATTACCAATAATATTCTTACGTTCAAAAACAACGATTTCAAAACAAATGCAAGGTTGCAAAAATCTTAAATCCACGACCCAGCTTAAATCCGCGACCTGATATGCCTTAGAGTGTTTTTCAATAAAGAAACTTTCTAACAAAGGAAAACCCCATATGAGTGTGGTATTTTTCAACAATGTTACTGAGCGTGAACTTTAACGACTTGTTGTTATTGAAACACGTATGCAATTCAGTATTTTATCGGCTTTTACCAAATGTCACCTCAGTCCACAACATTTGGCGTGAAATGGTCTTCAGTGCTGAAGAACAACTCAATTTCTCAATTGCAGTTTTAGCATTTGAAAACGGTGCTTATCATTCTTCGGGTCCAAGGCCAACTTCAGACTTCAAGAAACAATGTCACCTTTCATTTCACTGCTTCGTGTACTACCACATGGATAAAAACTTCCCAAGAGCTTCTATAAACAAATTTTCAGCAATAATTGCATGGCGTAAGTTTTCCGTTTAATTTTTCAAAACTTTCGAGGGACTTGAGCTAAAAAGAATGATTTTTCAATACATCCTGCAAGATTTAAATCCGTTTTTGTTCTCGCTCGGAGGAACGAGGACGCTGAAAACGAAAATGTTAGTAAAGCTGTATCTGATAATGTGTTGGAAAGTTTTCTCAAGTCCGGTTCAGAAACCGACTTTGAGATTTTTCCTGTGTGTTCTGGTTTTTTTACCCTCCTTTTTTGCTGATCGATCTTCTTGTGATTTTTAATTAATATGGTTTTCAGCTATTTAATTTCAAAAGAATAATCTCAGAAAAAATTTTCCAAAGTTTTAAAACTTGCAAGAATCTTGCAAGGTTCTTGCAAGATTTTTGAATCAGGACATAAGAAGGGATACTTGAATGTCACGTTATTTAACTGGTTTAATAAGCTTTAATTTCTCCTAATTTGATGTCTAAAACATTACTGCTCTGATTTATTATTTTTGCCTGTGTTAATATCTTCCAAGAGTCTTGCAAGAACCTTGCAAGATATGAATGCATCTTGCAAACTTCCTGCAACAATTGAATCTGCTAGAGCATTAAAAGAGAACATGAGCTGAAAAAATACAACTTTTTCAGCGCAGCAGCGGTTCAAAAGCACTTTGAATAAAAAAGAAAAAAAACTCAGTAGCAAGCAAAAATCCGGCTTCAAGGCTTCAGGGAAATCGTTTCCATCGCAGCAGGAAAAATAATTGCCGGCAAATTAAATTCAGATCAAGTATGACCACGAATGACACCCCAGAGCTTGTTTTCTGTATCAGGTCTCCGCTATCCCACCTCAACCAGACTGAATTTCCAAAAAAACCCTAAACTTAATGACGTTTTTTCTAGTAAAAAAATTTGAATTCAAACTCTCCACCATGAACAGCCACCTGGCGGTATTTCGATATACTAAATGGAGACTACGTCAATTAACCCTAAAGCTTGTGTTATAAATTGAAATGGCTAAATTGTAAACGATAGTTTAATCGATAATTAGTTTAGTCCCTTTAACTTAGCTTAATTGAATTTAGACTTAGTTTAATGGTCATAAAATAAATACTTGTGGGCTTAGGTGGTGGAAGTACGAATCACGTGATCCAGACAGAAAACAGCCTGGACTCGACAGTCCAGACACTAACTGAAGTTGGAATTGACTTTGCGCGATAATATGCGAAGTTGTGCAAAACTGTGCGAAAAAGCGCGAACACGTTCCTTTATGAATCAGAAATTGTATCAGAATGACTCGACAAAACAGACATTGCTAAATTGAACGACGGTGAGTTAATTGATCAGACAGCGGAAATGCTCACCAAGCATTAGTCAACTTTTTTCTATCCGGGTAAAATTGTGAAACCTAAAAATTTCTAAAAATGCGGAGAAAAATTGTAAGAGTTGCGATTTTTAGCGTCAAATGCGGTGAAAAAAACAGAACTAAAAACTGAATATCTTCAAAAAAATCACAACTAAAATTACCAATTATCACCACAGAAAATTTTGAGAGAAAAATATAAAAATACTGGTGAATGCGTTGAAAATGGTGAGAAAAATTTACCGCTATTAATCGAAAGTCTGACAAAAGTTCACCGCTAACTTCACCAAATAGCTTTACCGCAGGAGTTTTTGCATGAAAAGGTAAGAGGAGCAGTGAATGCGTTGAAGGCGGTGAAAAAATTCACCGCATAAAAGCGCAAAACGTACAAAGTTCTCCCTCTAGTTTAGTACACTTTCCTATCGACTCAACATTTTGAGGAAACTATGTAAGATTTGAGGTGATGTCGTTAATTTTCTTAACTTTTAGCATTCATTGAGTCTTTTGAGCAATCAGGGGACAGAGTGGAAGACTTTTAATTTTTTTTAGAAAGTTTGGTGAAAGAAATTATATAATTCACAAAAACGTATTTCAATAGAGCTTCTGCTATTTCAAATGAGATGATAACTCAACTAAATTGTTGTTTTACGTCTTTGCTACCCCACAGAAGAAATGTTTCAATTTTTTGGCATGCATTATTGGTTCAACAAACTCAACAAAAACTAGTATGGTTTTGCGTTGAAGTCTAAAACCGTCATAATTATTTTTAGTGATTTTCTATTTTTGCCTTTATGTTTTTCTATTTTTCTACAATGCCCAAACCAGTGTTTGAGATGCAACCGTCTGCACTTTTCACCTTGGCGCAAACGTCACCACTGTGATATTCTAAGCTTGCCCCTACATACTAACAGGTGAACCCACTGCCTTGACCCTCTACTTCTTCCTATTCTTCTGGAGAACCTTCATTCTTCATTGGGAGCCACTCTAACTCCCCAGAGCTAGCAGATGTACCTGTAACGGCACGCTCATCACATGAGCTTTTGCTTGGGGGACACCAAACTATGACCCAGATACAGTCGCGAAACAATCATAGCTGTCAACGTCAGAAACGATAGTGCAAAATTGGGCTTTTCATATGAGAAAATTGATTAATCAAATGAAGCCTTTTTTGAACCCAACAATTTGGAGTTTTTTAGGGTAAAATAATTTAAAATATGTTAAAAAAAGTTAAGGTCATCTCAAATAGCTTCTAAGCATATCTGAAGGACCATTGTGAGTTTAGGTAATTATGAAAATTGATAAGAGACAAATGTTTCTGGTAAACAGTTTTACACCTGAAGGTTCGTCACAGGATATCAAAACTCAATTGACGTACATCAAATAATTACCAGGAAACAATGAGGGAAATCAGGAAAACAATAAACTCTCTCTGATAACTAACCTGAAAAACTTTGTAATGGTTGAAATTCAGTCACTTTTTGCAAAGATTCTTCAATTCAATTAAGCTTCAGCAAACAAATTAAAAACCAGGCCGAGTTCAGGGATGTCTGATAGTGCAATTTGTTTCTTTTTACCTAAGTAAATCAAAAAATTTCTGGGTAATCTTCAACAAGTAGTTACTGCCAATTATTCAGAAAGTATGCTAAAGTTTGAGTGAAATATGATCAAACTCTAAATAATTGTTTATTTTTTTCTTTTTCTTGTTCGCAGTTTTAAAACAGAAAGTGTATCATAGCAAAACAAAACTTAATAAACGGACATAAGATAATTTTTAAGAACATTAAAAATTTTATGAAATAACGAAAAATATAAGCTTTATTATGGTTCAAAATTAGACAAAATTTTCAAGGAGTCCTCAATTGAATTTAGCTTCTAAAAATATGTCAGTGGCTAGGATGTGTTCATTGTTGTCTGGTATTTCTTTTTTTTTGCATTATTCCCGCATTTCCGGATTTAGTGAATTGAGAGAATTTTTAATCTTTCAGAGCTTTATGCCACTCAAGATTTTGAAATTGTCCTAAAGTTTAATTAAGAATAATGCAAACTCTAAAATGTTGTGGGAAATTTCTTGTTTAGAAATGCAAAAAAATAGGCTCCTCATAGGATCACAAATTGAAACTAACGCTACTTACGACAAAGTTTTCCATTTAATTTTCCAACACTTTCGAGGGACTTGAGCTAAAAAAAATGATTTTCAATACATCTTGGACAATTTAAATCCGTTTTTGTTGTCGCTCGGAGCAATGTGGACGCTGAAAACGACAATGTTAGTAAAGCTGTATCTGATAATGTGTTGGAAAGTTTTCTCAAGTCCGGTTCAGAAACCGACTTTGAGATTTTTCCTGTGCGTTCCGGTTTTTCAGCCCTCCTTTTTTACTGATCGATTTTCTTGTGATTTTTAATTAATATGGTTTTCAGCTATTTAATTTCAAAAGAAAAATGTCAGAAAATTTTTCTCAGAGTTTTAAAACTTGCAAGATTCTTGCAAGGTTCTTGCAAGTTTTTTGAATCAGGACGTAAAAATGGTTCCATGAATGCCACGTTATCTAAATTTTTTTAAAAGCTTTAATTTGCCTAATTTGGTGTCTAAAACATTACTGTTCTGATTTATTATTTTTGCCTGTGTTAATATCTTCCAAGATTCTTGCAAGAACCGTGCAAGATATGAATACATCCTGCAAATTTCCTGCAACAATTGAATCTTCTAGAGCATTAAAAGAGAACATGAGCTGAAAAAAGTACAACTTTCTCAGCGCAGTGGCGGTTCAAAGGCCCTCTGATTAAAAAAGAAAAAAAACTCAGTAGCAAGCAAAAATCCGGCTTCAAGGCTTCAGGGAGCTCGTTTCCATTGCAGCAGGCAAAATAATTGCCGGCAAAATAACTTCAGATCAAGTATGACCACGATGACACCCCAGAGCTTGTTTTCTGTATCAAGTCTCCGCTATCCCACCTCAACCAGACTGAAATTCCAAAAAAACCCTAAACTTATTGACGTTTTTTTCTGGTAAAAATGTTTGAATTCAAACTCTCCACCATGAACAGCCACCTGGCGGTATTTTGATATACTAAATGGAGAATACGGCAATTGACCTTAAAGCTGGTGATATAAATTGAAATGGCTAAATTGTAAATGATAGTTTAATCGATAATTAGTTTAGTCCCTGTAACTTAGCTTAATTGAATTTATACTTAGTTTAATGGTCCTAAAATAAATACTTGTGGGCTTAGGTGGTGGAAGTACGAACCACGTGATCCAGACACAAAACAACCTTGACTCGACAGTCCAGACACTAACTGAAGTTTGAATTGACTTTGCGCGATAATATGCAAAATTGTGCAAAACTGTGCGAAAAAGCGCGAACACGTTCCTTTATGAATCAGAAATTGTATCAGAGCGACTCGACAAAACAGACATTGCTAAACTGTACGACGGTGACTTAATAGATCAGACAACGGAAATGCTTACCAAGCACTAGTCAACTTTTTTCTAACCAGGTAAAGGTGTGAAACCTAAAAATTTCTAAAAAAAAAAGTAATAATTGCTGTGAATGCGGAGACAAATTGTAAGAGTTGCGATTTTTAGCGTCGAATGCGGTGAAAAAATCAGAACTAACAACTGAAAATCTTTAAAAAAATCACATCTAAAATTACCAATTATCACCGCAGAAAATTTTGAAAGAAAAATATAAAAATACCGTTGAATGCGTTGAAAATCATGAGAAAAATTTACCGCTAAGAATCGAAAGTCTGACAAAAGTTCACCGCTAACTTCACCAAATAGCTTTACCGCAGAAGTTTTTGCAATAAAAGGTAAGAGGAGCAGTGAATGCGTTGAAGGCGGTGAAAAAATTCACCGCTTAAAAGCGCAAACCGTACAAAGTTCTACCTCTAGTTTAGTACACTTTCCTATCGACTCAACATTTTGAGGAAACTAAGATTTGAGGTGATGTCGTTGATTTTCTTAACTTTTAGCGATCATCACTTTTAGCGTTCATTTTAGCGTTCATTGAGTCTTTTTAACAATCAGGTGGCAGAGTGGAAGACTTTTAATTTTTTAAGAAAATTTGGTAAAAGAAATTATATAATTCACAAAAACGTATTTCAATAGAGCTTCTGCTATTTCAAATGAGATGATAACTCAACTAAATAGTTGTTTTACGTCTTTGCTACCCCACAGAAGAAATATTTCAATTTTTTGGCATGCATTAATTGGTTCAACAAACTCAACAAAAACTAGTATGGTTTTGCGTTGAAGTCTAAAACCGTCATAATTATTTTTAGTGATTTTCTATTTTTGCCTTTATGTTTTTCTATTTTTCTACAATGCCCAAACCAGTGTTTGAGATGCAACCGTCTGCACTTTTCACCTTGGCGCAAACGTCACCACTGTGATATTCTAAGCTTGCCCCTACATACTAACAGGTGAACCCACTGCCTTGACCCTCTACTTCTTCCTATTCTTCTGGAGAACCTTCATTCTTCATTGGGAGCCACTCTAATTCCCCAGAGCTAGCAGATGTACCTGTAACAGCACGCTCATCACATGAGCTTTTGCTTGAGGGACACCAAACTATGACCCAGATTCAGTCCTGGACTTACTAGGTTGTCGCGAAACAATCATAGCTGTCAACGTCAGAAACGATAGTGCAAAATTGGGCTTTTCATATGAGAATATTGATTAATCAAATGAAGTCTTTATTGAACCAGCAATTTGGATTTTTTAAGGCTAAAATATTTTAAAATATGTTAAAAAAATTGAGGTCATCTCAAATAGCTTCTAAGAAAATCTGAAGAACCATTGTGAGTTTAGGTAATTATGAAAATTGATAAGAGACAAATGTTTCAGGTAAACAGTTTTACACCTGAAGGTTTGTCACAGGATATCAAAACTCAACTGACGTACATCAAATAAATACCAGGAAACAATGAGGGAAATCAGGAAATCAATAAGCTCTCTCTGATAACTAACTGGAAAAACTTTGTAATGGTTGAAAATCAGTCAATTTTTGCAAAAATTTTTCCTTTCAATTAAGCTTCTGCAAAAAAATTAAAAACCAGGCCGAGTTCAGGGATGTCTGATAGTGCAATTTGTTTCTTTTTTCCTTAGTAAATCAAAAAATTTCTGGGTAATCTTCAACAAGTAGTTACTGCCAATTATTCAGAAAGTATGCTAAAGTTTGAGTGAAATATGATCAAACTCTAAATAATTGTTTATTTTTTTCTTTTTCTTGTTCGCAGTTTTAAACCAGAAAGTGTATCATAGCAAAACAAAACTTAATAAACTGACATAAGATAATTTTTAAGAACATTAAAAATTTTATGAAATAACGAAAAATATAAGCTTTATTATGGTTCAAAATTAGACAAAATTTTCAAAGAGTCCTCAAGTGAATTTAGCTTCTAAATATATTTCAGTGGCTAGGATGTGTTCATTGTTGTCTGGTTTTTCTTTTTGTTGCATTATTCCCACATTTCCGAATTTAGTGAATTGAGAGAATTTTTAATCTTTCAGAGCTTTATGCCACCCCAAGAGTTTGTAATTGTCCTAAAATTTAATTAAGAACAATGCAAACTCTAAAATGTTTTATGAACTTTCTTGTTTAGAAATGCAAAAATATAGGCTCCTCATAGGATCACAAATTGAAACTAACGCTACTTACGACAAAGTTTTCCATTTAATTTCAAGACTTTCGAGGGACTTAAGCTAAAAGAATGATTTCCAATGCATCTTGCACGATTTAAATCCGTTTGTTCTCGCTCGGAGGAACGAGGACGCTGAAAACGACAATGTTAGTAAAGCTTTATCTGATAATGTGTTGGAAAGTTTTCTCAAGTCCGGTTCAGAAACCGACTTTGAGATTTTTCCTCTGCGTTCCGGTTTTTCAACCCTCCTTTTTTACTGATCGATTTTCTTGTGATTTTTAATTAATATGGTTTTCAGCTATTTAGTTTCAAAAGAAAAATGTCAGAAAAATTTTTTCAGAGTTTTAAAACTTGCAAGATTCTTGCAAGGTTCTTGCAAGTTTTTTGAATAAGGACATAAAAATGGTTCCATGAATGTCACGTTATGTAAATTTTTTTATTAAGCGTTAATTTGCCTAATATGGTGTCAAAACATTACTCTTCTGAATTATTATTTTTGCCTGTGTTAATATCTTCCAAGATTCTTGCAAGAACCTTGCAAGATATGAATCCATCTTGCAAACTTCCTGCAACAATTGAATCTGCTAGAGCATTAAAAGAGAACATGAGCTGACAGATCCTGTATGACCACGAATTACAGGTTTTTGCACGAATGACAGGATTGAAGGTTTTTTATAGTATAAGAGAAATTGAACAATAGGCGTGAAGAAATTTAAAAGATTCGCACAAATAACTAAATGAGAGAGCGTTGTAATGGTTAAAAATCAGTCTACTTTCGCAAAGAATCCGCAGTAGAATTAAGTGTTTTAAAAAAATTTCAATGAATTGACCGTGTTCAAGTTTGTTCAATTTAAATGTTTCAATTTTGCTGTATTTGATGACCAAGAATCATGCTTAATCTTTCAGAGTGTATTACCACCAAAACATTTTGAAAATATTCTAAAGTTTTAAACTAGAATTGAGCAAATATTAGAAAGTTTTTAAATAATCTTTGATGACTCGGCCGTGTTCAGGAGTGTCTGGTACCTGTTTGTTGGTTCAAAGTAAATGACGAAAAATTTTAGTAATTAATATTTGGCAGTTGATGACTTCCGAAACCTTTTGAAGATTTCCTAAATTTTTAAACTGAGCAAACTTTAAATAATTGTTAACAGTTTTCTTGTGTACAGTTCCAATCCTTTGCGTTCCTCATAGCATGAAAAAATTCAGCCAATGGACAAAACAAGGAAATTAATTGCGTTAATATTTATATCAAATAACTATCTGCAAGAGCTTTGTAATTGTCAAACCCATTAGTCCATTAGTTCATCTCCAAAAACAAAAACGTTCATTCAATAAATTCTCTACGATTACTTCAGTGACTAGGCCGGGTGCAAAAAATCTTGATAGTTCATTTTGTTGCAAATTTGTACAACTCTCAGTTCATAAAAAAATCAAATCTTAAAAGTTTAGTTACTAACAAAATTTTTTGAGAGTTTTTGTAAAAACATAAGCAAAAACTAAGCAACTTTTAATTACTTTTAAAAATTGTCCTTGTTTACAGTACCAAACCTGAAAGCTCTTCATAGCATAACAAAGACCAAAAGAATGACATTTCGACAACAACATTGAGTTTTAACAAATCCTTTCGCTTTATCAATTATAAGAGCTTTGTATTGGATGAGAGCCATCCATCATTTGCAGAAAGTTGTCAAT